>NC_133828.1:2714480-2994306 GCF_047830755.1 Zonotrichia albicollis | reverse complement strand
TAAATCAGAATGGGAACTTATGAAAAATCTTGGAGCAGCAAATTTAATTCTTAAGTGGTGAACCTGGCTGTACATCTGCAAGTTTGTGAGAAATGAGGTTCTAGAAAATAATAATATAATTTGGAATATGTATCTCTCACACCTGGGACTGGATTTTTTTTGCACCAGCAAGCAACATATTTGTTAAATTACAAGTACATTTTTCATTAAGCAGCAGGAAGTAGCCAACATAGGTATAGCTGGAAGGGCAAGCTCCCCCCTAAAAAGAATAGTTTTGTAAAGTAATATTTTCTGAACTTTCATCTGCGACCTAAAACTGAGGGTTGTCAACTCATTTTGATGTTGCTGACTGGGAGGTCCATAGGAAAAATAGGACTTATTAAATTTTTTTGGGAATTGAGTGCCTAAAGTTCTCCTCCAGAGGTAGGAAGAAGGCTGCCCCTCTCTTCTTCCAACTTCTTGGAGATATTTTATTTCTTCACCCTTTATCAAGCTCCCAGTACCTTAGATTAAACCACTGGCAGGATTTTGGTAGTTCCAGCAGGGCACTAATTATCCACAAAATGGACTCATAAATTCAGGGAGTGATTTATTGCTCTGGGATCCCTCTTTCCCTCTCCAGCACTGCCTGGAGCACAACCCACTCCTGTTTTCATCTGGTTTTTCAGCCAACCAAGACCCTTTGCAGAACTTTAACTTCTTCAGTGAACCAATGATATAAAACCTCCCCTGTAAAACAAAAGGCAAAGCTGCTCAGGAGGAGTTATTTTTCCCTCTCCTTTTCATCTGTCAATGAAATATTTAATGAATCAATCAATGGAAAGTCTCTAGGCAGGAGGGTTCTAAACTCACTGCCATAAGTAGGCATTTAATTTTGATTTACTGAGGTGGTTATTGCTTATTAATCAGATAACATTATGAAAGCTGAGTACGTGTGTGTCAGTTGTACATTAATTAGTTACTAAAGTAAGAGAAGCTAAAGAGCACCAGGAGCTGCTTCCATGTCCCCTGAATTAATTTAATTACAAGGAAAAAGTTCCAGAGCACATTCTTCCACTTGGGCAACCATTCATATGAAAACAAATTGCAACAAATAGTGAGGTCTTCAGAAAAAAGAAACAGCTTCTGGAAGTCACACAGGCAGGAGATAAATGTTAAAAACTTCATTGAAAAAAAATTCTAATTATTTTTTTGTCAACAGGTTTATCAAGTGTATGCAGGAGAATCACAAGTTCCCTATTTTTCAGAATTATCCATGCTGTGACTTAGGAACAGTTTGATTGTAAAGGACATCCCATGCTAAGGCCAGATTACCTCACAAATTCCCAATTCCCAATAACTCTCAGTGGCCCATCATGTCTTGATACATTTTCACTTTCTCTTTAAATATTTTTCTGAAATATTCATTGGGCACAGCTCACAAATGGAAACACCCAATATCGTCAGTGCTTTGCTCTGCCAGCCAGCCCTCACTTCTCCTGCTGCAGGGAAATGTTCTGGGATCCATGGATTTATTCCCAGGGGTGAGAATTATCCCCTCACTTTCCTCCCTTTCCCCACCACTCTGGTTTATGTTCCCTCTCCAGCACAGGCTGAAAGAAACTTTCTAAATTTAATAACAGTTCTATAAATTTTGGAATTTTGGCTGTTGTGACAGGAGTATTTCTTAGAAAGCACACACATATTTACACTTAGCATATTTAAATAATAATTACTTAAATAACTTGCTGTAGCTGAGTGTTAATCCCAAGGAGTAATTCCAGTTTTTTCCTGGTGCTATCCCAATGCAGGCAGGTGAGGAGTTCGCCAGGTTGGTGTTTGTCCTCCTCTGTCACCTCCTGCCCAGCTGGGCCCTTTCCAGCCAAAGCCAGCACCTTTCCACATCCTGGGAATGTAAAAACAAAAAACAAGCAACAGCCCGGGTCCTGAGGTGACAAACACAGTTCAAAGTGCCATTATCACTCCTTCTCGTGGTGATAATTAATCCCATCATCGTTATCATAATGAGACACCACGTTTGCAAAATGCTGATTGAAAACCTTCAATGTAACAAATGCAGTCACTCACTGCCCCTTCAGCCTGAGGGATTCTTGCATTTGCTGTTGATTAGCACAGAGTCTTCCAAAGAATTTTTATGCCCCAATCCAAACTTTTCTAGTGTCCTTATGTCTCACTTCATGATTTTTTAAAATGTTCCATTCTAGCATGAAGTGCCAGGATTGCACTTTTGTTCATTAATTTGTGATGGATCTTTAATCAAATTTTTTTTTTGCTGATTTCTCTCCTCTTCCAGTGACAAAGGAAGACAAAAAAAATTTGAGAGATATTGTCATGGTTTAACCTCAGCCAGCAGCTAAATCCCACACAGCCATCTGCTCCCTCCCTCTCCGTGGGATGGGGAGGAAAACTGGGGAAACCTGAGGGTTAGACAGGACCAGGTTAATAATTGAAATCAATTGTGTTAATGATTTTATTAATAATAATAATAATAATGAAGAGGGAAGGGAAGGGAAGGGAAGGGAAGGGAAGGGAAGGGAAGGGAAGGGAAGGGAAGGGAAGGGAAGGGAAGGGAAGGGAAGGGAAGGGAAGGGAAGGGAAGGGAAGGGAAGGGAAGGGAAGGGAAGGGAAGGGAAGGGAAGGGAAGGGAAGGGAAGGGAAGGGAAGGGAAAAGGGGGGAATGGGGAGGGGAAGGAGGGGGAAAATGAGGGGAAAAAAGGGAAAAAATGGGGAAAATGGGAAAAGGGGGAAAGGGAAAAAAGGAAAAAGAGGAAAATAAATGGAAAAATGGCAACATGGAAGAGTGAGCTCTGAATTGCCATAATTATAAAAAAAAAAAGGTGGCTTAGGGCGGTGACCCCATGTAATGCCATGGACTGGCCCTTGATTCCAAGCCTTCCCACTCCAGCCCCTCCTGCAGCTGCTGAAGACAGACTCCCCTTAGCACAGACTCTCCTTTCAACTTTTCAGACATCTTTATGAACATTTTGAAGCTGATAAATAACTGGAGCCTGTCCCACAGACAGTCCTCTTCTGCAAGGCTGATAAGGCAAATCTAAAGTACATTAGATAAACACTGCATTTCTTAGAGATTTGTCTCCAGTTTTCAGCTCACCATTGGGCTGTGCACACTCAAAATGAGGTGTGTGAAATCCAAAACTCCCTGTGAACAACCCAGTGAATCCTGAACTCCAAAAATATTTGTGAGATCTGTTCTGCACACACCATATTTCCATAATCTATAGACCTAGAGATAGGGAATGATCTGATACTGGTGAAAATTAAGCCTTGCACAGTAAACAAAGGTAAATTGGTTGCTCAGAGGGGGCTTCTCCCAGTGCTTTTATCTCTTCTGGGTATATTAATTGGCTGTACACATATGCACAATCATTACATGACAAATTAAAAAGGGGCACATAATAAGCTTGTCACCATAAATCATACAATAAACATCTGAATGAGAAAATTCAATAAACAATATGTTCCCACAACAGTCCCATCCCCTTCCATTAAATCCATAACCCCCCTAGGACTTGTTCTACTATTCCCAATTCCTGACTACACATTATGTATTAAAAGAAGCAGAAAAAAATAAAAAAGCACAACTCACCATCCCTGGATATGTCTCTTTCTCTCACATTTTGGTCTGGCAGTTTGTTTTCTGTGGCAAGAATTCCAGCCTGTGGCTATTTTGGATGGAAAATGGTATCCTCCTACATGAAAATTCCCCTCATTTTAAAAATGTTTCTAATTTGCATCAAGAAACTCAGTGAATGGGTGAATGGGATATTCCCAGGGGATGATCTCCTTGTAGATGGTTACTGTTCCTTTTTAAGGCCAACAGCTTGGATTTGGGATTCCTGCACTCCATAGGAGCAGGGATCATTCCCAACCAGCTTCTCCAATGAGGACTGGTGCAGATATTGCAAAATGAAGTTTCTTTTTCTGCAAATATTTTGTTGCAACAAGTTCTGTCTTTTCTGGAAATAAACCACTTTTCCCAGCCTAAAGATTCCCTAGTACTTGTTTTCCTTTAGAAAGAAAGTGGATGTTCCTCTGGAGAACACAGTGGGATTTAGACCTTTTCCTTCACAGCACTCCAAAGTGACTTTGGACAAATGGCTGTTAATCCTACACTGCTCAGGTGTCAGAACTGATCCCATTGAACAATTTTGATAATTAATTTGACAGAGGATGCGACTACAGCAATTAAATTGTTTTTCCTGACATGAATTTGGAAGGCAGCGCCAGCTCTGAGGAATTTCAGACGACAGGTAAATGAAATGATCTGGGCACTTCAATGACAGACATAGGATAACATTTAGGAGCATAAAACTTCCAGTTCAGGAGTTTAGGGATGAATAATTGGTGTTTTGGAGGTTGTTGTTGGAAGTGGAAGAAGAAGGCAAAGATTTCATGATGTGCTGAATATAAATCACTGATGCAACATAAGCACAAGTGATTGGTTGGTTACATCTTATGATGGAGTAGGAATAATATTCTCATTAAAAATAGGAGAATATTCCCATTATTCTACAAGCACGATGTTTGGGTGGCCTAATGCTGCAGACTGTTCACAGGCAGGAGGAAAATTCATCAAAATATGGAAAAGGGATGCTTGGGGAAAAGTCCAACCTCTCTTAAGGGATGAGAAGGAAAAAATGTCTTTTATTTAGGCCAGTAAAATGAATGAAGATTTGGCTACAAGTAGTTTGAATCACTGGCTACTGGTTGGTGTAAACATGAACTGGCTACAGACTATTAAGAGAATGTATCTGAAGGACATCTTAAGTAAGGAGAAAGGTTTTCCCTTGGTAGTCAAACAAATGACTTTAAATGACAGTGGTCACTTTCTAAACCCAATTCCATTGTATACTTCCCTGGAAAAGCTGGGGAATTTTGTAGCCTTTGCTGTCACTTTGCTGTCACTGGGTATGTTGAGCATTTCTTGTCTATTCCATGACATTGGAATTCTATTCCTGACATATTTGAATAGATCTCAAAGTGAGGTGTAAATGTAGTTTTGAGATTTGTATTATTATCACATTAAGCAATAAATGTGTGTTAAACAGCCTGTTTTGTTATTTCCACTCATTCTAAACACAGGGTGCAGCCTCCCCCCACATCCAGACAAACTGCAGAGACATTCCAGGCTCTTAAACCACATTTTCTTATGCTAAAACCCTCCATCTTTTGCAAATAACTCATCTGATTTCCATGATCAAAAAGAACTGGATTACACTAAATTATAACAACAGCAATCAGGGCCATGGGGAGCAAGAGGATCCTCGATTGCAGCCCATGCATCACTCAACAGCCCCACAGAAGAAGAGATTGAAAAGCACATCAATTCACATAACTTCCTCCAGTGCCCATTGTCCTTTTCAGTTCCTAATGATGCTGAAGTGTCTCCATGATTAAAATTTAAAGGTTTCCCAGTAACCAAGTAATTTGCCCAAAACTCCTTATCTAGCACTCACCACGAAGACTCTGATTTTAATATACCATTAATCAAGCTCCAGCCAAGTTTACTACTGATACTTTCAATTACAGAGGAACTAACTCCATTCTTCTCAGTGTGGCAGTGAGAGACCACTTCTCTGATTAGCCACAGCCCCGAAAAACAGATGGATAACAGGGCTGGGCTGGATGCACTTTCCTGAAGGAACTATTTGTTGGGAATTAAGATTCAGCAAACAAAATTGGATCACTCTGCTGCAAGATAATCTTCAGCCAAATTTTGAGCCTAATTATAATAAAAGCCGTGAGGCGGTTTCGAGTTTTGCGGTGTAACAATAACGCGGGGCTTGATGGAATGGAAATTGACACCACAGCGAACCAAGCTCCAAATACCCACGGATTTCCCACCACAAACACCCCCACAAATGCCCGTGGTGCCTGTTTGATTGAGGCACATGAATAGATCCACCATCTTCAACAGGACATCTCGTGCTCTAAAGCGACGCACGTGCGCCAGTGATTGCAGGATCGGTTATCAGAAAATGATCCCCGCTACAATTGATAAGAATTCCAACAGATTGCAAATAGCTATGATTTGTCACACAACATCTGGTCTCTTCTCTCCACAATCAAATGGACAAATGGAAATAACAATGCAGGCTGTGAAATCGCAGCTTGGGAAAAACAATTAAGAGGGAGAGGGACCCCTACCTTACCCTGCCGCAGTGGTGGAATTTGCACGGGGCTGCCTGGCTCAGCTAATGAAGAGTCAGTGCTCGTTTGAGCTCCAGTGGGGTTGCCACAAAAGAAATGTTTAATTCTGAACTTGTTCCCACAGCTGCAGTCAAAATTTCAGGCAGAATGGGATGGTCCTGTTACTGCCCGAAGAAAAAGTTTACCTGTTCCGAAGGATCGATGTCCAGTCAAGATGGGTGATGAGATGGACAAAATTGTAATGTTTTATATTACATAATATAAATTTAAATAATAATTTAAATATATCAGCTATTTTCATTATTTATATACCTATATATTATTACTACATTATATGGTTCTGAATGCAGCTGGCCATTAATTCTATTTAATTCACCAAGAGAACATTACAGCACATACCTTCCAAAATTGCAAGAATTGTCTCAGCAGTGAAATCAGAGGGACAGGTAACAATTAACTTGGCTGCAAAATAGGAATATCCATCAGTAAGCTCAAATTTGTGTAATACAATTTAAACTGAAAGAATATATGCAAAAATATTGAGATAAAAAAAAAGGGGATGTTTACAATAACAGCAACTGAGACAGATTTCCATTGACAGCACTACTCAGAGTGTCCTGATGGCACCGTCTGCTGGTAAGTTTGATTATCTGGTGAAAAATCAGTTTGATAGTTAAGAAAAGAGCAATGAAACATCTGAGTTTCCTGTCATTCAAACCCAGCCTCCACACAGGAGTTGAGATTCTTCACATTAGTTAAATAAAAGTTTGAGCTCTAATGTGGAAGCCTCTTTTACTTAGAGGAGAGACATTTCCATGAGGTAACGCACTTCCTTTATTTTGCTGTCCAAAGAAATGAGAGATTTGGGTGTTTTGTCAAATAATGAGTAAATCTGTTCTTTTTTAAGTGACCTCAGCACCAACCTCATCTCTGTAGAACATCAGCACAGCTCTGAGAGCAGTGAAGTCAATCCAGGCAAGGAACTTCACTTTTTTTGGTATTCATCCAAAAGTTCCCACATTTCTGCTGCTTTTACTTTTCTTTCAGAATTTTTGTTCCCCAGCAATAAGTGGAATAGATAAGGCATACAAAAGAAAAATAAACCCACTAATATTGTTCCTGAAGTTCTCCCTCATCCCAAACACAGTAATACCTTTTTGGAAGATTTACAACGTTAACCAATTCTTTTCTGTCAAGTAGCAATTTTTTGGCAGATCCCTTTTGCATGATTCATGAAGGACCAGTAAAAGGCTAATTGTTCAAATTAATTTGCGTAAATGACTAAGCAAGAGATAACAAAATTACATCTGCACTTGTTTGGCAAAGATTCAATAGCAGTGGCCCTGTACTGCCAGCTGCTTCCAGACAACACTCTCGCAGAAATTAAAAGCTACAAATATTAATTAATACACTTTTTTGGTACGTTAATTTGCACTGAAAGGTTCCGGAGTACAAAACTGCTGAGAAGATGAACCATGATAATTAGAATTAATGGGATGGATGCATGTTTTTTGCAGCTGAAGTTTTAAAAACCCATGAATGGAACTGGGAACTTGGAACTGACATTCTCATAAATCTCTATGATAATGCTGCTATTAGTATTAGAGGGATTAAGCGCCGTGGCTCCGGCGTTATCCATCACATGACACGTTGTATCCCATCTGTCACCGCCACCGCGCCCCAGACGTGAGCGCTGTCCTTGAGGAAGCCGCCTGGAAAAAGCTCTGGGAATCCAAGGAATTGCAGGATGGATGGATGGCTCAGCCCCCCGACTCCCCAGCAGGAATAATGGCCGGTGCTCTGTTCCTGTCAGCTCAGGGCTTGAGCAAATACTCCGGCTGTGCTTAAGTTAAGTTAAGCTAAGCAGCCTGAATGGGAGATAAATCAGCAACAGCCAAATGTCACCGATTTTTATTGGTCACTCCTTCCCCTCGTTGGGAGTTGGATGCCTCTGGAAATGGTTCACCCCAATAATTTGGATTTTTGGGGCAGTCAGCACCAATGGGGCTCCACTCAGGGCATTGAAACAAATAATTTTACATGAAATCACTAATTAGTTCCTTATTACTTGAGCAAATACTCCGGCTGTGCTTAAGTTAAGTTAAGCTAAGCAGCCTGAATGGGAGATAAATCAGCAACAGCCAAATGTCACTGATTTTTATTGGTCACTCGTTCCCCTTGTTGGGAGTTGGATGCCTCTGGAACTGGCTTTTACTGGGGTTCACCCCAATAATTTGGCATTTTTGGGGCAGCCAGCACCACTGGGGCTCCACTCAGGGCATTGAAACAACAAATAATTTTACATGAAATCACTCATTAATTCCTTTACCTGCTTCATGTTATCTCCTTATTTGCACAATGCAAATCCCCTTCTCCACCTACAGTATTTGCAGGGACCCTCGTGGCAGGGAGGAACGACGAGGAGGACTCCATCTTCTCAGAAGGCTAATTATTGACTTTATTATACTATATTATTCTATATTATATTACATTGTATTATTACATTTAAACTGAACCTTCCAAGCTCAACCCTGCACAGAATCTCGTGACTCTCAGCCAACAGTTCCAACACACACACACACACTTGGCCCTGACCAGGCCAAGGAACCAAAACCCCATCACCCTGGATAAACAATCTCCATATTGCATTCTACTTTTGCACAAACACAGGCACAGCAAATGAGATAAGAATCATTTTTCCTTTCTCTGAGGTTCAGAGAATGTGAAACTCAGAAATATTCTTGGGAAGTCGTGCTTTGCTTTTCTCTGTGAAGAGAAATGTGGCTACATCCATGGAAATACTGTTTCAAGGAAACAAAATTTTTAATGCTTCCTTTCTTTAAATTCTGCCTGGAAATTTAACTTCAAACTTTATCTTATGGCTTTCCAAACTTTTAAAAAATTATTTGACATCTTAAAAATACTTCCCAGGGACACAGATGTGAGACCACACTCCCCATTTCACTAATTACTTCCAATGCTAAGAGAGGTTGTAGAGAAGGAAGTTTCAAGCTTTCAAAGGTAAGAAGTTCTTAAATTGCATTTTTCCTTCTATTTTGAATGTTGCCTGCGCACACAGGCAATAGAACTGGTGAGAAAGGCTGGACCAGAAGGGGGTCTGAGAAAGACCAGGCAGAGGAGATTATCCTGGGAAGGAGCGCCTTCCTCACCCTTCCCAAAATCCACCCCATGGTGTTCAAAGCCAACACTAAGCAACATCAAATACAGAATACGATCCAGAATATCTTCCCCTTGAGTATTTTGGTAGGAAAACCCTCAAAATTATGTGATCATAATTTATTAGATTTATTAGAACTTATTGTTGGTGGAATTTTTGGGGGCATGCCTTGTGCAGGGCCAGGAGTTGGAATTCCATGATCCTTAAAAGTCCCTTCCAACTCAGGATGTTGTGTGACTCTGCTTATATTTTTATTCCTTAATTCTGAATCATTGGATCATTCTGAATTATTTGATCCTTTTCCTCTTGTACAACAACTCTGCTTTTATTCACCTACATGGTTTAAAAATAAAAAAAATTTAAATAACAACTTGTTATGTCCCTTCTCTGATGACATCATGGACTAAAATAAAAAACTCTCCTTGATCCTGACCCCGAGCATGTGGGTTGTTAATTTTGTGCAGTCAGACTGCTCATGTTCTCACAGCTCATGAGAACTCAACCCAAATCTTCCATTCCTTGGATCAATCACAGAGCACAGCAGCAAGGGCTGGTGCTCAGCTGCCCAAAACCAGATTTCACAGCCCCATCTGGCAAAAAAAAAACCTGGAAAACACAAATTTTATTAATTTTCAGAGCTTATATTTAGAGAAATAATAAAAATGTATTATAATTTATTATTGACTGTAAATTATAGAATATGTGAATATTTTTCCTCAACAATACTGTGATGTTTATGCTCCAAAATATTCACCCAGGTGGGCAGAAACCAATCAGCCTCAGAAATTAATACATTTCAATTAATAATATGAATAAGGATCTTTTTCTTTTCTGTACTCTTTTTACCCCTACACAGAGATGTGAGACAGAATTGCTCTGTGAGTCACTTGGGGCAAATACACAAAGAGGTTTTGAGATAACTTAAATCAGGGATTAAAGAGAAAACTGAATAAAGTTGTGAACCCCAACTCTCAGATAACTCAGGAAGAGAAAACAGGATCATGGAGAAAACAGGGTACAACACCAAGCCATTCCTAACAATTTAAATTGTTAAAAAGAAAATAAAATCTGAGTTAAAAAAAAAAGATACCATCAACAAAATTTTGCATTTCTGTAGCGGAAAATCCAAAGCACTTCATCAATGTTTCTGTGGGTTGTGATCCTGATATTCCCAGTGGGATAATCATCATCACTACACCTTGGCAAAAGGGACAGGAACGGGATAAAATTTACCCAGAGCACAAGAAAATCCAGTTTTAGAGGAAGGCAGAGCTCAGCTGGATCCCAGTGCTGCCCAGGATGCTGTTCCAGAACGTTCCATTGGTGGAGGGCAGGGAGGACCTGGGAACAGGGTTTTAATTCTCGTTGCAGCACGTGGAATTTGTGGAATTGGGGAGCGTGCCAAAGATCAGCTGGTGCTAACAGGAGTTTGGTAGGCATGGAATTTCTCTGAAATAAAATTATCACCTCTGTGCTGTCCCATTGAAGCAAAGAGAAACCGTGGTGGCTGTCACGGACTTTGCTTTTTCTGTCTTTAATCAGCACACTGGGCTTGCTGAGACTTCCCAAAACTTTGGATTTTGGGTTTATTTTTTGGTGTGTGACTGGTATTTTTGGTGTTTTATTCTGGCTTTTTTTGGTGTATCATTTTGGGAAAACTTTCACCTTTTTTATGCTGCTGTCATTTCTCCCTCAGAGCCGCATCATAAAACCAATTCCTGGCCATTCCTGACACTAAAATTCATGCTAAGAGTAACTTGAAGAGCTTAATTATTAATTAAATGAACTTCCTTTAGGCTGTAATAATAGACCAGCATTACTAGAAAGAGTACTTAAATTTGCATTTATGGCCCTTTACTGAAACCATTTGCTTCTCTGGAGACAATTCTTCTTTCTTCCCTCTCATCAGTCTCACGGCCCAGCACAGGGCATCAAACCTGTCATTATCAGTCTTGGTCTGATTGATACAGAAGATTTTGGGAATATTTGGTGTTTCCAGGAATTCAATAGCAATAAGTAGGCAGCTACCACCCAAAATTAGGGGAATTTTGTGCCACAGGGCAGGTAGGAAATGGGTTACAGTGGTCACGGAAAATATACCAAACTATCCTCACCCATAAAGCTCTTGGAATTCTGGGCAGATTGATAAATCAAATTTGAGGAGAAGGAGGTTGACAATCATCAGCCATAAATAAAATAATAAAAATTAAAATATGCAATAAACCACCCCCCCCCAAATGGGAATATGCTGGGCACCAATCTCATTTCCTGGCAGTCTTTTGGTGACCCTCAGAAACAGCTCCTGGTGGAAAAGGGACAGTGCCAACCTGAATTCCCATGTGGAGAATTCAGACAGGGAGAGTAGAAAGCATCTCAGAAATCCATTCAATTTTCCAATTTTGCAGTGCCTCCACAAGAGCACTAAAGGAGCATGTGCAGGTTCCTTTGAGGACAATTTCCCCCTGGACACGGCACTGAACCCACCCAGGGCTGCTTTTCTTTCTCCACATCCCTTCATTTTCTCCCTAGGAAGTGGAATTACAACAAAAGAGCGGCAAACCTGCACCACAGCCACGCTCCCCTCCTTCCTGCCACCCAGCAGAGCTTGTTCTCTGCTGCTTTGCTGGGATTTCATGGGGCACCCTGGTGACTGTTTAGCACACCCTGTTTATCATAAATAAAACCAGGTGGGACCTGCAGGACCCAACACCCTGTTACACAAAGCATTTGCACAGAAAATCTGGGATTGGCATCCAGGTGGAGGCTTAAATCATGGAATCCCAGGATGGTAAGGCTTAAATCATGGAATTTCAGGATGGTTTGGGTTGAAGGTTGGAGACCATCCCATTCCCACCCCTCTGCCATGGGCAGGGACACCTTCCACTGTCCCAGGCTGCTCCTGACCAACCTGGCCTTGGATACTCTCAGGGAACCTGTCCCTGAGTAAAGCTGGACTTTTTAAAGGGATAAGAGTTGGTGTTTCATCATGTTTTAGCACAAATATCTCTGTATCAAACACGTTGCTCTTCAAAGAGAAGCCCCACAATGTCACAGAGCAATAAACGAACATTCCAGGTCAACAGTCTCACACAAAATTTGCACGGGCATTTCTGCTTGTGCTCCTTCCCCTCTAAACATCCCTGCCTTGCTTGGGATATTTTGGTTGTTTCCACGAAGGAAACAGGAGAAAAGCTGCAGGAAATGAAGGCCTGTGTTTCTCCAGGGAGCAGCTGTGGGTGTCAGAGGGGCTGCTTGATCCGAGCAGCTTACGCCGTATCAGCCGCGTCCTGCAGGACCCTGTCAGGGGGTGGCGAGGAGAAAGTGATTTATATTTGTGCCTCAGACATCCTAATTCCCTCATGCACAGTTTCAATGGAGAGAGAGAGACACCGAGAGCTTTAGAAATGTGTGGCTAATTATACATCTCATCAAATGCTCAACACTTAAACTCGTGATGAGCACAAAGCACTTGTCTGCTCCGCCACCTATCCCCTTCCTGGGATGTCCTTTTTAATGGTCTCTTATGTAAAGAGAGTTGGCTGCTTAAATATTTGAAGTCTGCCAGTTTAAAAGATTTAAAGTATTTTTAAAATGCAGAATAGATTTGGGTTTTGTGCGCTCTTATCGTTCAAGAAAAACCTTCGCTGATACTTTTTTTTAATTAAAAAAATCCCTTTGGGCTATGAATGCCAAGTTTGAGCCTGGAGGGAATTTTTATTGCAGATATAAACCCCTGGAAATCAGAGTATGTACACATCTACCACCGAGCCTGATAAACCCTTGACTGTGACACTGCTACTGAGGGCTGCTATAATATCTGATGACAAAACTGACAGATTACTTCTGATGAGAATGTGGAACCCTTTTTGTTTTTAACTTGACCCTGAAGACATGTCATAACATTTGTAATATCTGCAATAAAGTGTCAACCACACTGCTCTAAGACTGCTGGAGCTTGGAGTTAAGCATTCAGTTTAGTGCTCCTACAGCTTTCAATTTCAAATAAAAAAGGACTCTTAATTTCCTTTTGGACAGTCCAAGCCCAGTAGAACTGCACTAATTTGTCTTGGCAAATATGAAGTGGTAGTGGGGAGCATGACTGCTGGAGAGGAAATCCAGAGGAACAGAACAAAATAAAATAAACCTATCAATCATCTCCACATAAATGGGGGATTTACAGTTCAGCAGGAACCATCTAGAGAGGGGATGGCAATAAAAGGAGTGTCAGTGACCACCTCAGTGGCAGGGCTGGCTGGATTTCAGGCTAGCATTTCACTGTGACCCCCCAGCTGCACAAGGTTCAAGTATTTTGAGGCCAAAATAAAAATTAAAATGTCAGGGGTATCTCCCCTCCCATGCGGTCAGAGGTGATGCTTTGGTTGTCCAATTAGGGAGAAAGACCCCCTTGGGTGGGTCACAGGGCACCCCAACTCTGTTATCTCCAATATTTTGGCCTCCTCTTGACCCCCTCTGGGACCAGAGCCCCATCAGGGTTTGGAAAGACCCCTGAGATCACAGAGCCTCACCACAAAGGATGGCCATAAAAAAAACCCAACCTTGCCATGGATGCTGCATCTCCTCCTTGGTTCAGAAACTGCATTTCTAAAGGTGCTCCGGACCAGAGAATCCCCACTTCTCTGATAATCTGGTCCCAAAATTAATAGCTTGATGTAAAAGTAAGCACCAGGCACAGGGCTGTGAAAGACAATATTTTGCTGCCACTAACAAGGGCTGATTTCTTTGTCTAAGTGTACAATATAGTCAAACTGAGCTTTATTTCCCAAGAGACGAGATACTTCATTTATTTGTGCAACTTCCTCAGACTTTATATTCTTGTGTGTTTCAGGACTTCAGCAGTTTGCCTCCTTGTAATATTTCAGCTTTTAAGCTGTTTTCTTGCCTCACTGAACTCACATAAGATACATCTGAAAGCTTTAGTACAAATTTACTTCGAATAAAGTCTTCAATTCATTTTCATGGCACCAAAAAGACAGCTTTAATAACTGCAATGACAAATAAACTGGAAATCATTCCAGGCCTTTTCACTTAACTGACAAGTAGAACGCTCTCATAATGAGCCGCAGGTTTTACGTTTTCTCTTTGACCATAATAGCTTCATTTAAGAGCGTCAGACCCTGACACTTCATCATTTATCTACATTATTTCTCATCTTCTTTCAAATAAATTATGGAATACTAGACTGAGCACATAAAAACAAAGTGACTTGTTATCTGTAAACAGCAAGATAAATTGTCCAGAAGTTCCTCATTTAGTTCCTTTTAAATTTAAGGGCAAGTTATTGGATGTACCTTTTTTTTTTTCCTCCCATCCCAATTTTTTGCATTTTTTTACAGCCATCTTATTCTGTTGCCAGTGGCCTTTGTGCAGCCATCCAAAGCCTGATGATAGTGCAAAAGGCATAAAATAATTCCATTATCCCAAGGTTGGACAGGGTAGCGCGGAAAAGAAAAAAAAAACAATAAAAATATTGAAAAACCAAATCAAATAAACAACTTCCATGGATATTTCTCTCCATCTGCAAAACTCCTCATCTGTAATACATCTTGTCAGCCTGGCAAATGTGACACATCCAAAGTAATGAACAGTGGGGCTGTGAGTGTCCTCGCCCTCAGAAGGAGCTGATATTTCCCGCCAGCCAAGCCCCCCTTCCCGCCTGGAATACATTAATTCCTGCCTCTGAGCTCACATTCCCTCCATTTCCCAACCACACTCTCCTCAACACAATTAGCAACCTTGCTTTTGTGTTTTAATTAGCGGTGACAGATGAAATCCAGAGAGGTTGGGTTTAAGGACACCCCGTGTGTCCCCAGTGCACTCTCGCTGTGGAAATCGCGTTTTCCCAATTTTGTGATTTTCCCAAATCACATTTTCCCAAGATTCCAGGGTGGGGAGAACCCCCAGAGACTGAGCCCAGTCCTCAGCCGGAATTTTCACAGCCCTCAGCACATTTAACCCTGCCAGGGGGGGATTCTTGGGAAAATTCCTGGTTTAGGGACAGGGAAATGAGCACAGAGGGTGTCTCCAGCAGAATTCCCATGGATAATGTCACCATGATTTTTTCTGAAAAATCCCTTCACCAAGATTTATTCTCTTGGGAAGATGAGAAGCCTCAGCTTCTCCATGTTTTGCTCCTCTGGAATGTGATTTGAAGAATTGCTTACCCAGCATGTGAATTGTTTTAATTTAATGTCCAATCACAGCCAGCTGTGTCAGACTCTGAGTCTGTCACAAGTTTTTATTATTCATTCTTGTCGAGCCTTCTGATGTCTCCTTTCTCTATAGAATAGAATAGAATAGAATAGAATAGAATAGAATAGAATAGAATAGAATAGAATAGAATAGAATAGACTAATAAATCAGCCTTCTGAGAACTTGGAGTCAGATTCTCATCTCTGACCTCATCCTAGGGACCCTCACAACAGATAAATCCAACAGCCTCACTTCCAGCTGGTTTTAAGCCTTGTGTTTCTAGACAAAGTGAAAACCAGAAAAGCAAAATGTAGGTAGGAAGGCTTCACAGAATTGTCCATATTGTTTTTCCTTGAAGGATTTCTTTAAAAAGAACGGAATTACAGTGGCAATGGATTCCCTGAGTGTTCCTCATCCCAAGAGAGATTCTGTCACTCACCGCTGTCCTTGGGAAGACAAATTATTGGGAAGGGGATGAAAAACTTCAAAGGACTCCCCACCCAAGTGATGCAGCTCATTGGACTTTTTAGACTGAGCCTTCACTGGGCTGAGACGTGAGGACATTCCCTGGGGTGGAGCCAACATCCCAAGGTTTGGGGACAAACGGAGCAGTGGAATCACAAGGGTTATTAACAGGTGAATAAATTCATTAACAGATGGATATATTCATTAACAGGTGAATAATTCACACACGAGTTCCACCAACCCCACAGAAAAGAAAGGCACCTACATCAGGAAATTAGGGGACTCTAATTTTCTGAGTTTTGAGGCACCATCAGGTTGAGCTGGCAACCAGGAGCCACCAGGAGCTGTTTCTGAGAGTCACCAAAAGACTGCCAAGAAATGAGATTGGTGGCCAGGATATTCTCATTTGGGGGTGGCTTATTGCATATTTTAATTTCTATTATTTTATTTATGGCTGATGGTCATCCACCTCCTCCTCAAATTTGGTTTATCCGTGTGTCCAGAATTCCAGGAGTCTTTGTGGGCACTGTGTGGGTGAGGCTAGTTTGGTAATTTTCATTTCCTACCTGCCATTCCCACCATGGAGCTGTGGAATTCTGAGATTTCCAACCCCACAGACACAGCCAGAATTACAGAAAATAAATTGGCATGATCAGAGAAGGGTTTTCATGGGACTCCTCAGCCATTTAAGGTCATATCTTAACCTGTTTGAATTTCCAGGTAATTTTCCTGCCAAGGTTTTTAACTTTCCCTCTCCAAATCCTGGCACTGTGGGCACCCAGCCATCCTGCAATTCAATCATGTTCTCTGTGCAGAGCAGGCAATAATCAAATAAAGACAAAAAAATAAGAGTTTAAGCTGAGGTTCCCATCAGCTGCAATTCCATATACATAACATTTTAATTATATCTCATCTCCAGTGTAATAGTTAGAGATGCCATTTGATACAGCTTTTTTTTTTATTATTATTATTTTATTTGAAAAATTAACTCTAAACTAAATTAGCAAAAATAAAGTAGTAAAAGTTAATTGGGAATTATCTACTCCAAAATAACTCTTACTGGTAAATGCTTTGTGTGCTTATAAAAGGCTGATAAATATAATTGTATTTATGTTATGAGTATCATGTTTAATTTACTGTACTTGGTTGTTAGACAGCATTTTTATGCAGGCCTCATAAGTGAGCTTCACATTATTGCTTGTACTGCTTTTAAAACAAAAAAATCACCCTCAGATGCAGCACATGGGAAATGCCCAGACTGGAAACAAGGTGATCCAGAGAAATATTTGGGATGAGCTGCATCTGCCTGGGATAAAAATCAGAGTTTTTAGGATGGGTCGTGCTCAGTGCCCTTGGTTAAGGACTGGGATGATTTTTGAGATCCATGGGCAGTTACAGCCCAGTGCACAACAGGAGGAAAAATGGGCAATTTCTCCTTTTTTTTAAAACATTTATTCTTCAGTTAATGCAGTTTTGGTCAGATGTTTTTACATTCCAGCATGCACAAGTCAGGGCAGTTTATTTTGTGGGTTTCCCTGTTTGCTCTGGTTTAGGAGCAGACTTGAGGCTGTGCCACTTTTCTGTTGCTGTTATTAAAAATTATCCACAAAAATCCTTGGCAAACTTGGGAAGACTGGAAATCTGCACCTACTCTGTGCTTTTTCATATCATTTAAACTCGAAATCTGTACCTCCTCTGTGCTTTCTCATACCATTTACACTGGAATTCTGTGCCTAGCCTGTGCTCTTTCATACCATTTAAAACAAAGAGAAACCCTAAAAAGAAGGTAGAATTTCTCTTTAATATAGTTCTCCTTAATAAAGTTAAGACTTTAAAAAAAAAACAATACTGGACAAAATTATCTCTGAAAAAATAAAAGTGAAATACAAGCCCTGATCTCTGTGGAGCAAATCAATCCCAATCTCAATACTCTTAGAGACATCCTCAAAGTAGACAAATAAAGAGGGAAAAAAGTGCTGATTTTTGTCACAATTTTAAGATTTTCCCATTAATTTCCTAATTTCTAAATAAATATCTTTGAATGCAGAGTGCTGGCAATTCCCAGTGACCATGAAACTCTTTAATTTCCATCATTGATGGGTGACATATGGAATGGATAAATTAATCCATCCCTTGATTATTTGGGAGAAATGTCACAGGGCACCACACTTTGCACTCTCCTTTTGGTCACCATTTACTGCATCTGGACAAATTTCCAACATTTTAAAAAAACTCTCAAAAATTAGTAATATTATAAAAATAATTCTTATTGAATGTCCATATTTCCTTTTAAGCCAAAAACAATTCAAATTGAATGCTCGTATTTCTTTTTAAACCACTGCAGCTCACAAAAATCAAAATCTGAGATTCTCATGCAATTACAGCAGTGGGGCCAGAACACAAACTCTACAAAATGAGTATTGGACATTCCAAAGCACATGTGGATCTGGAAGATTTTAGGCAAAGAATCCAACCAAAAATCCTCTCTTTGGAGCAAAGCCATTGGCAGCAATGACTTTTTTTACTCTGGAATACCAGAAAATCACCATATATTTTTAATTTAAGAAGAAGAATGTTTCTCTTCAACTCCCCCAGATCTCCTCCAGCTTGGCCTGGTTTCTGTTATTTCTGTTCTGGGTACATGGCTGCAAGATTTATTGTATCAGATTAAAAGTAAAGGCTATTAATGTCAGATTCCACAGGGATTTTTCGTTAAGGCTTCTTGGTTTTACTTTATTTATAAATTATCATCTTGAGGCTTGTAAAAAGGGCTTTCCCCCCTCTTATCCCAATGACATTGTAATTTATATTGCTGCTAGTTTCATAGGAGAATTCAATTAAGAATTACAATTTGTTTCCTTATAACAGCAGCTAAACAGGGGCTGTGTCTCTACACGCAGGCTACTAACAGATTTTACACTGTTAAGAGTGCCAAAAAAAATAATACATTGTGCACCAAGACCTTTAAAAAAAAGTTCAGCCATTTAGTTTGGGTGGACGCAAATGTGATTGTGCAGCTTGCGTGACATTTACCGACCTACCTGGCCCAGAATGTTGTACTGAGATTTTTGACTGCTCTAGAGGAAAGAGAGAAAAAGTTCTGTAGAGTTCATCTCCCTCTGCTCTCATTTGAGGTGATCTGCTTGGATATTGGGACAAAATTCTTCCCTATAAAAGGAATTCCCAGAGGAGCTGTGGCTGTCCCTGGATCCCTCAAAGTGTCCCAATCCAGGCTGGACAGGGCTTGGAGCACCTTGGGACAGTGGAAATGTCCCTGCCCATGGCTCAGGATGAGCTTTAAGCCCCTTCCAATCAAACTATTCCATGATTCCACCATGTCTCGAGCCTTGCAATGCCATTTTCCCAAAGCCTGGGTTCACAAACCCTGCTGATGTTCCCTTGACTTTCTGCATCAGCAAGCCTGAGACATCTCAAGGCATAAATTTACTACTTGATACAAACAAAGAGGAAAATAATTAACCAAGAGCAAAAATTCCAGGGACAGAAAGCACTCAGGAAAAGAGAAAGGAAAGCTCTTGCCCCAGCCAGTCCCAGCACGAGGCTGTAACATCTCATGTCCCAGCCAGGGCCAGTGAGCACAGAAATTACAGACACATCTGCTCCAGATGTTTGAGCTGCACTGTGCACCAGCATTTTTCACAACAGCCTGCAAAAGTTTGCATTCCTTGTCTACAGCAGGTTGGTTATCATTCTTACCATTTCTGCTGAAATTAATGTTCATTAAAGGCACTAGATGACAGCTGCAGAGATTGAGAGCCTTCATTTGCTGCCAGACAGATGATGCTGGAGCAGCAGCAGCAGAGCAGGTTTTCCTCAGTGCTGTGCACATCTGCACAAAATTAGGGAATCCTCAGCGTGGGAAGTTTTCATGGGCATGGTTGGAGCCCTGGAATGGCCACACCAACCCAGGGCTTCACTCAAGGACTGGTGGAGGTACAACCAAATGTTGTCTGATATGGAGCACACAGAAAGGAACATCCTGATCACCCAAATTCTGCAGTAAACCGAGCGATTGGAGAGAAAATTATGGTTTTATACAGCTTTAAAGTCATTTGGGAACACAGCATTGTATAGAATCATGGAGACATTTGGGTTGGAAGAGCCCTCCAAGACCATGGAGCCCCAGCTGTGCCCCATCCCCACCTTGTCCCCAGCCCAGAGCTCTGAGTGCCACCTCCAGAGTTCCTTGGGCACCTCCAGGGATGAGGATTCCAAACCTCCCTGGGCAGCCCATTCTTGTGTTTAACTGTCAGAACCCAGGAAATTCCTCTGAGCCCCTGCCCAGGGGGCTCAGAGACCTCAGCACAGAGCCCAAGCCCCCTGTGCCTTTGATTTAGCCCTTGGAAAAAACTATTACCAACCTTTATATGAAGAATCACAAGCTATGACATTTTAAGTAGAATGATGGTGAATTTATCACAGGGTGAAAAAATAGATTTTTGGGGTTTTTAGAATGGGGGTTCAGGGTGCAAGATGGAGGAATCTGGGCATGTCCAGCCTTTCTCCTTCTTCTTCTTGGCCTCCATCTCCTGCTGTGATGGTGGCACTTTGGGATTGGTTTAGAGTAGAAGCTCACTGTCTGACACAGGTGATGGGTATTGGGCAGTAATTGTAAATATTGCACATGTAGTTTTTAGTATAAAAAGATAAAACCGCCCTGGGGCAGGCAGAGCCTCTGTCTGTCCTGCTGAGCAGGCCTGGGCTGGACAGGAGAAAGAATTTTATAGATAAGGAACAATGAACAAAATTGAGACTGAGAAAGGAAGAGCTCTAACTCCTTCTTCAACAATCAGGCTGGGAAAAGAGAATTTCTGATGTATCTTGGGGTCACTCTGAGCAGCAGAGATCCCGAGATTTAACAACACTTCCAGTGAAGAAACTCCTCCTGATGCCCAAGCTGAACCTCCCCTTGTGCAGCTCGAGGCACAAACCCTCTGTACCTGTCACTGCCTGGGGGAAGAATCCAGCCCCCTCATTCCTACAACAAACATTTGCCACAAAATTCACAAACCTCTTCTCACACGCCATAAAAATACTGATTTTTTCCTCTTCTGACACAGCCAAAGGTGCCTCAGACACGGGAATAAGGCAGTGACAAATGAAGTGATTGAGTCAGGATGAGCTCGGCAAGGTAAGGGAGCATCAGTTTCCCTTTCCCTGTTAAAGCTGTCACTTTGCTCCTGCTCCCTGTGCTTCCAGCATGAAGGATCCCTGTGCTTCCCCGAGACAAAGGATGGGCTGGGAAGCTCTGTCTTCTGAAGTGATGAGTTAAAGAACACCGCAGGAGTACTTGCCAAATCATACCACCATTATTAATTCAGGCATGATGAAAGTGTTCATTTTAGCTATAATCATGTAATTCATCAAAATACTACTAGAGCATATCATTGGGAACTATTACACTGATAGAGCACCTTATTGCACCTTCCCCCAAAGCAGGAAATGGAGTTTTTGATGCTTATCTGCTGAAAAGCAATTCAGTTTGGGATTTTGGAAGTGCTATCTTATGGTACAATAAAAAAAATAAACAACGTTTCAAACATATTTTCTTGTACTTGGATGATGTTGTTATTATGTTTGGGGGTGATTATCTCCAACGATGAAGTTTAAAAATGGTGCAGCACTGAAATGTTGCATTTACCCGGTGCTGAAGGAACTACTGGGTTATGAATATACAAAATGTGAAATTTAAATGTAGATTTTTCGATCTGCCCACTTTTAAAACAGCCTCAGAGGCCAGAATCTGGCTGCCACGAGATGGGGGAGGTTTTGGAATTTTTTTAATGACAAACAAAACTTGTAAAAAAACTGTATCCTATGATAATTCTCAGGATGTTCAAAGGAACTTGGGCTCTGAGGGAATGGCAGATCCTGATCCTATCATGATTGCCTCATGCTCTGACTCCTGAATTACAGGAAAAAACAAATAAATTATTTTGGGTTGTAGTTTTTTTGGGGTTTTTTTTTTAGAAGAAATGTGAGATTTCAGTTGATTTTCTGGATTACCTGTGGGTGCCACAGCTGTGCTGGTTGAGGCACCTCAGCAATTTCCAAAGAACAATTAACAAGGTGTTAATTGGTAATAACATTAATGGGATGGGAGTCAATTTTAGGTTTTTTTCCTTCTTAAATTTTATAAAGGAAAAATAAATAGACAGCCTTCATGGCATGGCAAGGTCCTTAAGTAGATATATCATTGTAAATTAATTCCATTGTAAGCCAATTCCAGTGAGAAAAAGCACAGAGGAAGCTGAACTGCCTCACTTCCTTGGACCTAACTGTGGAGAAAGCTCAAACAATTAAAAAAGTTGTTAATTGTCCATATCAGGAAAGCTTCACTATTGCAAACTTCCTTCAGGAAAAAAGATGGGGTCTCAAGTCAGTTGCAGAGGGCAGAGCTGTGTAAAAACTCACCCAAGATGATGATGATGAATACGAGCGTTAATATAATGAATGAATAATGGAGATAATTCTAATATTATTAGAATATAAATTAGGCCTCTATATCTGGAAATCAGAACCACAGTTACACATCCAGCTCCTATTTTTCCTCTTGGTGTGGGGATTTTTATTTGTCTTTTAGTACCTAAATCTGCTTCTACACTAAATGGATGAGTATTTTAACTCCAATATGAACATTAATTCCACTGGCCTATAGTGTACAGGTCTCCTCCACAGAACCCTCAGAATAATTTCATTTATTACAAATGTTTATGAAGCAGCCCACTTTTACATGTATTTATATTAAAGCTGAAGAAAAAGTAAATTATTGTTGGAAGCAATGTTTTATGTTGAATATTCAAGTAAGCTAAAAAACATTTACCATTCTATTCAGTAATTATTTGAGAGTAATTAGGAGCTAATGGCCACCAGTTTATAGCTATTATAGCACTCCAACTTGGCTTTTATGTGATCCTTTTTGTTTATTTTCATTGTAATTGTCTCTGCCACCCCCTTCTCCTCCACTCCTCAAAGAACTCAAAATCCAGGGAAATTAGTTGGCCACAGAAAAAAAAAAAAATATTTCCCCTTCAAGGAAGCTCTTTCAAATCTCCAGCTGCAAAAGTGATTAAATTTAAGCACATGAGTAATTATACGGAGTTATTTATTGGGATGAGCAGGAGTGGAAGGTGCATCCACACACACCTGGCTGCTCCAGGATTTTATGTCTTGTGGAAAAAGGGACTAAAATGGGACTTCTGCCCCATTTTCCAGTAGGAAATGGAGGTTCCATTGCTGCAGCAATCCCACACCAGGAGGATGGAGGAATTTCACAGGAACGTGGATGCAAAATGAGGTTTTCACAAGATTCCCTTTGAGCAAGCTCCTAAATTCCGCAGTGGATCCAAGGTTTTCCACAGCTCAGGGAGTGTCCAGGAGTGGCAGCTCTGCTGGAGCAGCACATCTGGGCTCGGGACAAAGGAGCTTTGCAGCCCAGGCACAGCTCCACAGACACACCCGTGTGGCACCAGCTTGGCAGCAAAAAAATTACAAAATAAATGAATAATCACTAATTTCATGCAAAAAAAAAAAGCTTCATGTGTCAAACAGCGAAATCCCCATGGAGCAAGATATTAAGCCAGGCCTAAATTAATTACACCTGGAACCAGAGTGGGTTGGAATGGAAGAGACCTTAAAGCTCATCCAATGCCACCTCTGCCATGGCAGGAACACCTTCCACTGTCCCAGGCTGCTCCAGCCTGGCCTTGGGCACTGCCAGGGATCCAGGGGCAGCCCAGGCAGGAATTCCCAATTCCCAATGTCCCATCCATCCCTGCCCTCTGGCACTGGGAGCCATTCCCTGGCTCCTGTCCCTCCATCCCTGTCCCCAGCCCCTCTCAGCTCTCCTGGAGCCCCTTCAGGCCCTGCCAGGGGCTCTGAGCTCTGCCTGGAGCCTTCCCTTCTCCAGGGGAACATTCCCAGCTCTCCCAGCCTGGCTCCAGAGCAGAATTCCAGCTCTCAGAGCTTCTCCATGGCCTCCAATGGAGCCACCGAGTGGACCAGGCTTCTAACCCAAAATGTGCCTCACTGCACATCTCCTACAAGTTGAAGCAAACCCTAAAACTTGAGGATTTGGGGCCAGACATTTTTAACCAGGAAATTTTCATTCCATTCAAGGAAAACTTTCAGAAAAGAGGAAAAATAAAAAACAGCAGAAAAAAGCTGAAGGAACCACATTTACAAAACTAAGAGGAAAGCCAATATTCAGCTCCAAAACTCTGTTTTGTTGCACTGAACCTTTGGAGGCAAAAACTCTGCTCTGCTACCCAAGCTTGTCCATATCTGTATCTGGGAACGGAGCCTCAGGAAACAGAGCTGCACCTTCAGTCAGCAGAAAATACTCTGGAAAAAAGCCCAAATTACAAAAAAAATCAAATAAGGTGTGAGAAGAGTGACCCCAAAGCATCACTGCACTGAGGGGGACAGGGGACAGCAAAGTGACAGGAATAACCATGGATTTAACTACTCCTGAACTTTATCACTAGGCTGCATTTTGCTGTAAAATAAGCTCACTTGTGGTGGGTTTTTTTAAAATCATTATCTAAGCTCATAAGCAATATTTCTGAAAGAAGAGACTGGTAGATATAACAAAATAATGATGAAAATCTCATTTGCTTAATAAAATTCCTTTGATTTTAAATCAAAAATGATCTCCATCCATTTGAACTTTAACTACCTAATTTTGTCTTGCATTTCAGATAACACACAGTAAATGCAATTTGTCATCATAAACGTATTATTATTTAATCATATGAAACTTTTGGTTTATCTCGAGAAAATATTTATGGTAGTTTTAATACAGGGGATCCATTCTTGACAGAAATGATGAAACAGATTTATCACCCTTGACAAATTATATTGCAAAACCTCCTCTCCTGGCTGCTTACAACAAGAATATTAACAACACATACAACTGGAAAACCACCTGTGATCCTCATTTTTTGGGGCTCAAATCCCCTTTTTCATGGACACTCCACACTACTTGGAATGTGAGTTACTTAGAAGAGTAATTCTCTGAGTGACTGAAACCTGTAGCCCTTTAAATCAAACTAAGCAGTGTTTTATTAAAGTGCCCAGCAAATCAATCTAAATCCAGGGATAATAAAGCCCTAATCAGGTGGTAGAAAAAATAATAGGTTGTCATGCATGAGGAAAAATAGGCAATCATGGAATGTTTTCTTTAATTAGGTTGTGTAAAGTGGAAGGACTGAGTAGGAACTGGCAAGACATTCATCATGAGCAAGGTGGGAAATTATTGAGATTACTGAGGAAGGAGAATTGAGTGTGAAATGCTGAGATTTGACTGGACAGAAAATTAAAACTGGTTTATTGCTCGTGTCACTTGCAGCCCCTTGGCAGGTATGGCTTTTCCAAGGAGTGGGAATCCAGAGACTTCTGCACTTTAAGGACCCCAAATAACTCCTTCTAACTTTTAATTGTATTAAAAGTTCTGCCTGTGTCTCCCAGAGTGGAAATTCATGTCCAAGGAGTTTTAGATGGAAAAATCATGTGGAAAAATCAATGGCTACTCCAAAGTAAAGTAGTTACTCCTCCTATCCCAGGTCACCCAGACATTGTCATGTACTGGAGCCACTTTAAAAATCACAAACACCATGAAAGAGATCATTTAGGCAGGCAATGGAATTTCCTAACTTAAGGGAAATGTTTTAGCCCATTAAATAACTATTATCATCATTGTTATTACAAAACTGTTTCTGAGCCATCCAGTGCTGAATTCACAACTGTCATGCATAAAAATATCAATATAATTAAGGCAAAGTTATGAATAACCTGAAAAATAATATCCTGGAGCCTTCTAGAGACTTTCTAATTAAGGAATTTATAATGCACTTTCATTTAGGCAATACTTTTAATACGTGTTCCAAGTTTTAGGTAGCACAGGATACACAGAGAACTCCTGACTTCTTCCCAGCTGTGACAACTTTTCAGTATCACCAAAACATGGGGTGTCTGTCCTCTCTCATATAATTTAGAAAATTATAATTTTGAAATTCCATGTTTATAAATGTTATCAAAACAGGTTTGGGGTTTTTTTTTTTTCATTATTTGCTTATGAGGGAGGGAGCCTTGACTCTTGCTGCTCCCTTCTCTCACCATTATGTTTGGTGGTGTTTTCCTTAATACAAATGAAGAGAAAATTCCTAAACATCTTTAATTCTGACCTCCTCCACAAAAGCTGCCTCCTCTTAAAATCACTACAAGAGCAGAAATCATTTTAAACTTAGGCTGACTTCAAGCCTGTCTTCTTTTAGGCAAACTTTTCTTCTTCTAAGTTCTTCAAACCTCTCTTCTGCTTCATGATGATTGCATCACTAAGACCTCCAAACATTTTGCTCAACCGAGATCTCTCTATTTCCTTCTGAAAACTGCAGATGAGGGGTATTCATTAATTAATTACATTCTAAAGATTTTCTTGGAGTGGTGGAAACTGGGAGCTCTTCAGTAAAATGCAACAGAGATGTTCTCCCACTTCTGAGCCAGCAACTCCAGGAAAACAAACACGAGGAAGGGCAGGAGCTGACAAACCAAAACGTGATGTTCTTGTCAGATTTGTACACAAAGTTTGTTCAGAGAAAGTCTTCATGAAAATGACTGAGTTTGAGCTTGAAACTTGGGATTGTTCCTCTCCGAAGGAGCATTCCCTGTTTTCCCACAGGAGCGCTAAGATGGTGGGATAACTGACAAACAGAGCTGTGTTCCCTTCTCTGTTATTTTAAGAGTAAATAAAAACGCTTCATAGAAGAATTTTCACATCAAAAAGAAGTTCCAAGACCATTTTTTCCTTATTAACCAGGCTGGCATGGAGGATTTTCTGGGTGAGGATCTGAGAGACCGCCGGGTTTGGGATCACGGACCCGCTCAGGGTGGGAAAGACCTCCAGGACCATCAAACCCAAGCCAGTGCCACCTCCAGCAGCACAGAGCCACAAATCACTCGTCACCAACTTTGATCCACCTTGTTTCAGGTGGTTTCTCCCCACTGTGTCTATTATTTCTGCCAAGAGACCCGTGAAAATTAAATACAGCCCCCATCCCTGCTCGAGTGACCCGGCGCTCCATCATGCCAGGGCGTAATGGCAATAAATCATTTCAGCTTTAATCTATTGTTATTGATGAACCTACAATTATTTGTCATCTAATATGCTGAAAATAATGACCAAAGAAATAGATCAAGTTGTTTTTTTTTTTTCTCTTCTCCCAAGTACGGCATTGATTGATTGTATCCCTAAACTGTTATTACACTTATAATGTACTCCTCTGCTATGACAGCACAGCTAGTTTTTTAATCATTCCATAGTAATCAACTTAAGACAACACAGCAAGACTCATAACTCATGTTCTTTTCATTTTTGGCAGTGATGGGAAATGAAAATGTTTTTATTCTTTTGAAATAATTCTTACCTGACTAGGCTGAAGATTGCTTTAAAATTGTAAATAAATGGTTGTTTATTGAGCTGGAACTGAAAAGTGACACATTAAAATGCCCGTTTCTGAAGAAAAAATAATAATTTAGGCCTGAGTGGAGCTAGAGTTGGTTAAAGAAATATTTTGTTTTTCTTTTAACTGGTTCAGTGCTAACTGAAATCTCATTTACTGGTTAAGTGATACAAGCAAGGCTCTAATTTTCCCATTTAGGAGCAGAGTTGGTCTGCAAACACAGACTGGCTCAGGAAAGGAATCTGAGGGTGCATTTTCCAAAACTCCCTTTGAAAATCTGTGGGTTTGGGAGCCACTTTGCACTTCCAGTAACAACTCAGAGGAAGGACAAAATCTAGAAATTGTCACCAAACGAAGTTTGGCAGATTGGCTGGAACTTGTAAGAATCTCCTGGAAGAGGAAAACCTCAGTCATTCCTCCAGGAATTGTGAGGATGGGAATATCAGATGCTGCTTTCTGGGAGTTATCTTGTTCTGCAAAATGCATGCAATGTACAAGAGGAGAAAACTCTTCAGGAAACTTTTGATTAAAAAAAAAATGGTCTGGAAAAATCTGGCAACCCTACCAAAAACCGTAATAACAACAAAGATTTTAAAATAAACCAATGGTTACTCTGTTCTGATGGGTTTATATATCATTTTATACGGATGGATGGATGGATGGATGGATGGATGGATGGATGGATGGATGATAGATAGATAGATAGAAATTATGGGATTAGTCCCATTAAATAGACTAATGAGAACTTTTTGAACTTTCTTGCCCAACAGCGTCTGCAGTCTTCACAGCACCTTTCCCTCACTCTACATTTATCTCCATATATTTCTAACTATTTCTGTGGCATTTTTCAAACAGTTTGCATTATCATACCCCTTGGATGAGCAAAATCCAAACTCCTTCCTCGCTCAAATGAAACCACATCCAAATTTTCCTGACAACCACCATGACCAACTGTTTCCTTCTTGACCTTTGGCAGAAACAGAAGCAAACCCTGCCAGCCCAGTTCTTCCTCTGCACCTTGTCCATCTTTGGAGGTGATTAAGGTGTGCTATGGAATCTGTGTGTGAACTTTCTGGTGGAGACACAGCACAAAAAACCCATAAAATAACAATTTTTTAAATTATTTTGTGGGGAAAGTAGAGCAACGTTTGCCACACACGGGGGAGAGCTGCAGGCAGCAAGTCCAAGCTCCAGCCTCACACCTCACTCAGGAATCAGCTCTGTCCATGAGGAATTGGGATAAATTCCTTCCTGTTCAACAGCTTTTCACCAATCCTTTGCATGGCCTTGCTAAGAAAAAAAAAAAAAAAAAAAAAAAAAAAAATGGGTCTGGAAAAATCTGGAATTGCAACCCTACAAAAAACCATCCACTAATAACAACAACAATTTTAAAATAAACCAGTGGTGACTCTGTTCTGATGGGTTTATATATAATTACATATGTGTAAATTATGGGATTAGTCCCATTAAATTGACTAATGAGAACTTTTTAGATTACTTTATTGCCCAGCAATTCCTATACAGCCCTGTGATATAAAACACCTCTTCCTGGAATGAGGAACATTTTCTTTTCCCTTATGAGCCCTCATTCCCTGCCTGTTCTGGTTGGATTTCTCAGCCCTCACTTGTTGCAAATGCCTGCAGCAATTTCCATCACTTCACCTCTGGTGCTCACCACAAAACATTTATTTATCAGTGAACAGCACTGGGGCAGCAGAGATCCACTCCACACCTCCTTACCAACAAAAATAACCAATTCTGGAGCACCAATTATCACATCTGCACCAAAAGCAGGCAGCACTCAACTCCAGAAATCTGCTTTGGTGACTGAACATGGGGAAAACCACCAATCATTCCTGTTTTAATGGGAAATGACTAACAAATAATTAATGGGGAATGTTACACTTAAAACAACAGCAGAAAGACCCAACAAACAACACCTAAAGTGCTGCTTGTTTAGCCACCCTTCACACTGAGCTCTATTTGCTTTTCCCCTGAATTTACTTAGGGAATTATGGATGTTGCTAACTTGCTCGGATCCCCTTGCCTTCAGCCATCATTATCAGTTATCTTTAGGGCTAATAATTTTTCTTAAAATCATGACCCATTTGATATCTTAAAAACAGCAGCATTAATTTTCATTTGTCACAGAGCAGGGTATAAATTGGCTAAATGATAATAGCATTCTTCTCGAGTAATCAGTTCTGCATGATTAACCTAAAGATTGCCAAAATATTGTTTACCATTCATTTGTATCCCAGGCAAAGGGGAGCCACGATCCATGAGTTAGAGAAGGATTAATTTAGGGCCTGATCTGTATTAAAACTTGCCACAGTGATTCATAATCATCTGACTGGATATTTATCCTGACAAAACCCTTTCATTTGGGGAGCTCCTCATCACATGAAAAAGCCTCACTGCTTCCTCGGGCTTGATACACCACAGAAAGGCAAATATGGGTTTGGGGTTGGATTTGGGGCTTTTTATGGACTCCTAACTTTTTTCACTTCTTCATTTTATTTTATTGCTGCAGGGAGGATGGAGTCGATGGTCTTTACCACCATCTAGTGGATTTAGTGATTTACAACAAGCCACAATTATATTTAAAAAAAAAGAGATAAAAATATTCAATCTGTAATATATATAGACTTAGTCCATTTTATGGTAAATATGACAGTATTTCTCACATTCATGTGAGTTGTGGCTTGTAATACAACACTCTGTAAAAATAAGAATTATGATCAGTGGCTCACTGATAGAACAGGAAAAAATGACCTCAATGGGTGATTTAGTTTGGATATTGGGGAAAAACCTTAAAAAAAGGTTTTTCCAGCCCTGGCACAGCTGGCCAGGGCACTGGTGGAGTCTCCATCCCTGGAGGGGTTTAAAAACTCTGTGGATGTGGCACTTGGGGACACGGGGCAGTGCTGGGGAATGGTTGGACTGGATGTTCTGAAAGGGTTTTTCCCACCCAAACCATCCCTAATTCCACATTCTCCCTTTTAAAATGCCTGGTCACTTTGTCCCTCAAGCAGCAAAACCATCTACACCTAAACAACACCTTTTAATGACAATTTTTTCCCCTATCTTATCAAAATAGATTGCAATCTCACCAAAAAAAGACTTTTCAAGTGGACACTGCTGCCCCTTAGTTGGAGGTGAGAAAGAGGAGAGTTCTCCATGCTGGATTTAGTGATAAAGGTCTGGGTGTTCTTTGTGTTACAGGGTCCAGAGAGGATTTTTGAGACAGCATTTTTGGATTATATTCCTTTATCTGCATATTGGAGAAAATACCTCCATTATATAAGGAGATCACCCATGGTGGAAAAAGAAGAGGAGGTTTGACCAATTTAATCATATTTTTTAATTAAAAAATAATTGTTTGGCAGTTATATAAACCTGGTTTTCTTTCGCCACATGGAGCAGGATGGGCCTGAATTGATTCCTGTGCTTTCCATGACACCACAAAACATGGACCAACATTTTATCACTGAAGAACAAAGTGGCCCAGGGACTTTGCAGATTTCATCCCTCAGGAGAGGAATGGGCAGCACCACCTGCACTTCCCTCTCAGAGGGCTTTTTGTGATACCTGACAGGTCAAAAATGCACCATAAAACCAAATTAACTCAAGATTTCCTTCCAGGTTGCTCCAAGCCCCATCCAGCCTGGCTTGGACACTTTCAGGGATGGGACATTCTCCACCTTTCTGGAAAACTTTTGCCCGTGTTTCACCACCCTCACTGTAAAAACTTTCTCGTTCATATCTAACCTATACCAACCCTCTTCTCATTCAAAATGCTTAATTCAGCATTTTAAATTTTAAGATGCCAAGTTACCAGCAACTACCCAGCGCTTTATTTTAAACTCTGGCCTTAAAAAAAAAAAAAAAAAAAAAAAAAAAAAAAAAAAAAAAAAACTAAGTGAAGCAAAAGCCCAGAAGCAGCCTGTCTCATTGATAGCCAGCAGAGGACTGTGTCCTTCCTGGAGGGAGCTCCTTGGATTTTGCACCTGAGTGAGCCCCAGCCCAGGGTCAGAGGCACTCAGCTCTGGGTGACTCAGTGCTCTGCCTGACTGCCTGGCAATCTCCACAGGGTACAGGCCCATCCACTTGTGTGCCCCAATTAGCACTGCTAATTGGGGCACAAAATCTCTGTAAATCTTTTTTTTTTCTCTCTTTTTTTTCCATTTTTTTTAAATCAGCCACCATTCTGGGAATGGCAAGTGGGCACTGAAGCAGGAGAGGCCTGCTCTGCCCTGCCCTTCAAATGTGGCACAGAGAGAGGGGAAAGTTAAAGGGTTGGCAGAATCTCGGAATTCCAGGATGGTTTAGGTAGGAGAGACTTCAAAGTTCATTTTTCCACCCCCAGCCATGGGCAGGGACGCCTCCCTTTTTCCCAGGCTGCTCCAAGCCCTGTCCAACCTGGCCTTGGACATTCCAGGGATCCAGGAACCACCACAGCTGCTCTGGGCACCTGTGCCAGGGCCTGCCCTCCCTCCCAGCCAGGAATTCCTTCCTAAAACCCAATCTAAATCTACTTTTTTTCCAGCTAAAATCTGTATCATGTGGATAAAGGCAGAACTTTTTTGATAATATCAAGTTTCATTCCTCTCTCTTTAACAATCCAGAAGTGTTTTTGGTGAAAATGTGCAGGGGATGGCAGAGGCTTAAAAGCAATTATTTCAGTTGTGTGCCAGATTCCACAGGTACTGAGTGATACAGTAACTCTTTCAACATCAACATTCTGCTCTTTTCATGCAGAAATAGCCCTTCAGATGCCATTAGCATTAATATTTGTTTTTAACCCAGACTTGTAAGTCTGCTTGTGTAAAATCAGGCAGAAAAACCTTTGCACACACAAAAATCAGCCCACTCAGGATACAGTGATACTCACTGGATCATTGTTGTGGCTCATGCTCCAAACAGAATCCCAGATTGGAATATAAATATTTATCAATTCAAAGAGGATATGCAAAAGAAACAGCCTAGAAAATGACATGCATTTTGCTTTTCTATGATGCCATTTGGTAACACTGTAAAGGAATTATTGTGCACTCCTCCAGCTAACACACTCCCCATTGCAGAAGTGCAAACTGAGTTTATTGTGAAATATTATAATAACAAAAGAACAATCATCTCTTCCCCAGAAGCTTCAAGCCTAAATCACCTCACGTGCTTAATTGAGGATGATGTGAAAAAAATCTCAATATTTAGAAAGGACCCTGTCCCATTGCTCCAGTCAGGAGCTGAAGGGTACAAAACCAGGATATTGACAACTTGGACTTGTTATTTGTGGGTGTTATTTCAGGGTGACTGAAACAGCACAAGGAAAAGCACTTTATCTATGGAAAGTTTGTGAACATCCTTCTCCAAAATCTCCATCCCAACTGGACAAGATGGGACATGGAGAAAGGGTTGGTCCTGAGAAATCAACTTTAAAAACCTCCTTTGTTGCACTTTCATTGGGCTTTTTACTTTGAAATAAAAAATAAAATATGTATAAAGATATTTTTTAAAAATCTTTATAGATAAAGATATAAAATCAATTAAAAATAAAAATAAATTATATGTATTATATATATTATATATTATATATTATATATTATATATTATATATTATATATTATATATTATATAATCTTTATCTATATAAAGGTTATATTAAAAATTATATATACAAAGTTTTTTTAAACCTTTATATATAAAGATATAAAATCAATTAAAAATAAAAATTAAATAAAATTATCTGCTTTTATGGTTCTATCCTAAATTACAGGGAGAAAAAAAGTTTGCTTCTATTTTATTGAGACTTTAATTGTTCATTCTGTTACACTTTAAATAATTCAGCTCACACACATGCTAAGGTGCCAGAGGAATAAAATCAGAGGTGTTTGGAAAGCTGCAAAAGTCAGGCCTCAGAGGCAGCAGAACTGTGATTAGAGCTAAGCAGTAGCCATGAGATTGGTCAGCAGAAAAAATATTTAAAAAGCAGAAAAGCAAGGACAAATAGAACAATGGTCTGTGTCTTAACACTTGTCTAGAATAACTCTCTAAGCTGCAGAAAAGTTTACCTAGCAAGATATTAGGAAAATTGAAGCTTAATAATGGAGCTCTGTGCATTGCATTTGAAAAAAGCAAGCATTGTTTAACCAAAGGTACCTGTGCTTCTAGTGGTTGGATGGAACTACTGTCAATGTGCTTTTGCTTTGTGTGATTGGTCAAAAAACTTATAAAGTGAGTTGTAGCATTGAGTTCTTGCTCTGCTGCCTGGGATGTGAGCTGGTAGCATCTTCCCATTGTCATAACCATGGAATGAGACTGATGCTGAAAAATAAATCGGCTCAAGGCACGTTCCAGAGCAGTCCTGTCCTGTTTGTGATTTGTACATACACCCCCAGCCAGCAATAATTCCCTCACTGCTGCTGCAGCCCTTGTGTCACTTATTCCTGAGGGATAACAGGGACCCTCAGCTCCAATTCCTGACTCAGGATTCACTTCCCAACCACGCCAGGTTGGGATGGCTGGGAAGATGTGGGAATAATTCACCCTGAGGTCAGAGGGGTCCAGAGACACAAGGAGGTCTCCCAGGAGCCATCCAGCAGATGTTTCACTGCCAGCACACAAAAAGCTGTCCCATTTTATGTCCCATCCAAATTGCCCCAAGCCCCATCCAACCTGGCCTTGAACACTTCCAGGGATGGGGCAGCCAAAACTGAAACTCTGAACTGAACTTCAGAACTCAATTCCATATTCTGAAATATTTTTTTTTAATTTATATGGAGAACAATTCTTTCAGTAAAGCAAAATTTCAACCTTTTTTTTTTCCACAGAAAGATAAAAATCTCAAAATGGTTGGAGTGTGATACAAAGGAAGGAGCTGCAGGAACTGGGTGCAACTGAGAAGGAAAAACTTTTGGAACAGTAATTAGTATGGAAATAATCTTCACCCACCCTATGGAAAGCCTGATATATGCTAAGGTCAGGCTCGTGCTAACTCAGAAAATCTTTTCTAAGCTGAATCCTTAGAGGAGGATGATTTAAATTAATAGGTACAAATACCCCCAGCTCCCAGGGACTGCAATCAGAGGCAGAGGTCAGGGGAGAAGAAATAAGATTGGAAAAGGCACAGTTTGACCTGACAGCATCCTCTTGATGTGTGCTTTTAGGGTTGCCCTGTGCAGGGCCAGGAGTTGGATTTGATGATCCTTGAGGGTCCCTTCTGACCCACAACATTCAATGAGAGGGACAAAGAAAGAGTGCTCCTTGAAAATCCAATTTATGGGCACACAGATGGAGGTGAGGAACTGTAAAATCAGCATTTCCAAGCCAGATATTCCCAGCACAGGATATTTGGGAAGAACAGAGAGGATTTTCAGTGATCACTCCCTCACAGCAGGCTGGCAATGCCCCTTCTCCAAAGTGACCTCCAGCCACCATCAAGGGCACAGACAATCCCAAGGGACCTGCACAGGTCAGTCTGTCCCTGGTGACTCCAGCCCATCTCCTGTTCCTCCTGACAATGCCAAACCCTCTGCCCAGCTCCTGTTCCTCCTGGCAATGCCAAACCCTCTGCCCAGCTCCTCTTCCTCCTGGCAATGCCAAACCCTCTGCCCATCTCCTGTTCCTCCTGGCAATGCCAAACCCTCTGCCCAGCTCCTGTTCCTCCTGGCAATGCCAAACCCTCTGCCCATCTCCTGTTCCTCCTGGCAATGCCAAACCCTCTGCCCAGCTCCTGTTCCTCCTGGCAATGCCAAACCCTCTGCCCATCTCCTGTTCCTCCTGGCAATGCCAAACCCTCTGCCCAGCTCCTGTTCCTCCTGGCAATGCCAAACCCTCTGCCCATCTCCTGTTCCTCCTGGCAATGCCAAACCCTCTGCCCAGCTCCTGTTCCTCCTGGCAATGCCAAACCCTCTGCCCATCTTCTGTTCCTCCTGGGAATGCCAAACCCTCTGCCCATCTTCTGTTCCTCCTGGCAATGCCAAACCCTCTGCCCATCTCCTGTTCCTCCTGGCAATGCCAAACCCTCTGCCCATCTCCTGTTCCTCCTGGCAATGCCAAACCCTCTGCCCAGCCCCTGTTCCTGCTGGCAATGCCAAACCCTCTGCCCAGCTCCTGTTCCTCCTGGCAATGCCAAACCCTCTGCCCAGCCCCTGTTCCTCCTGGCAATGCCAAACCCTCTGCCTCCCACACAAACCAAGATTTCCCATGCAAATCACATGGGCAAGAATGGATCCAACAGGACGGAGCTGATCAATGACAGCACTTCCGTGGAGGAACCCTCCTTGGGGAAACTCTGGGCCACAAATAATTCACCTCCCCTTTATTAAATAATTAGATATTAACAGAGAAGCACTGATTAGGCTGCACTGCTGTGATAGTGTGTATTTTCCCTCTTGACTTTGTCACCGAGGTCACCAAGCACCCAAAGCCAGGGAGGAGAGAGGGAGACAGAGCATGGGCATGGCTGGAGAGAGAAGCCTTTCATTAACCTCCCTGATCCCCCATAATTTCACGTGTCAGCAGCTAATCAGCCACTCACTGACATCATCAAGGGACAGGGAGAAAAGATATCCCCAGGGACCGATCACTTCTCACAGGAGAAAATCTACGCTTGCACCAGGAGCGTGAGCGGATTTTGCAGATAAATAAAGTGGGTTTGCATTATAATCACTGCCTCAATTTATGTTTATGCTGTTGGCAACAGTGATTTACATCCAGCATGATGGAGATTGTAGTTAAAGGAGACAGTCCCGGATAGCCCAACCCTTTCAGACTTTGCCTCATACTTTGTCACTTAAAAAACACAGGAAAATCATCTCCTTGCACAGCTTTGTTAGTGCCACTGCTTTGCCAGGCAGAAGAGGAAATTTAAGGGATGCTGCATTTTTCAGAGCTGGATTCTAATCATTCTGTATTTCCTTAATACTTTTATCCTGAAAGATTTTGTAAATCTAATCAACACAGCAGTTAATTCATCTCCAGCCAACAGAAAGTCCCCTCTTAAGCAGGATAGAGATGTGTCTTCAACAGTGCCACCAAAAGGGCAGGGACATGGGGGTCCACCAGGGCACAGCGAATGATGCTGGCCAGGGGCTGTGGGGTTGTACACCTGAATTTCCAGAATTATCTGGGATCTACAGATGGACAAACAGAGCCTGTGTCCTTCAAAACTTTCCCAAAGGAACGTGGTGCTGAGGGAGAAGGGAACATCCTGCTGAGCATCCCTGGCTCTGCCCAGGAGCAGTGGCAGCTTGTCTGTCTGTCTGTCCAGCCTGGATGGGATTTTATGGGGTCCCACTGGGATGCCTCAGGTTTGAGATTTTATATTTTCCAGACTATGTTCTGCTTTCAGTGTGCAGCTCTGAGTTCCACGTTCAGCGTTGCTGAGCTCTGTGCACAGAGCAGGGAGACAAAACAATTCCTGCTCCAGCTGGGCACCAAGGACAAATGACCCAAATCTCAGCCCAGGAGCACAAACAAGTGTGGGAGAGGTTTTACAGCAGCTTCTGGGAGCCACAGAGAAGTTTGAATTTTGAAGAGGATCCAGTTTTACCCCTGAAAGAATTTTCTACCAAGGTCTTTGACACAGAAACCAAGAAAGAAAGAAGGATAAATAAGAGAAACCTGCAGCTGCCTATTCCAATGAGTGCTTTGTTTTTCATGACCAATAAGTAAACTTATGAGCTTTGTAAGAATGTATAAAAAGCATGCATAAAAATATATATTATAAAATACAAACAATAAAAAATATATAATAGAACCAGTTTGAAGCCTTCTGAAAATTGAGTGTGTTGCTTTGCGCTGTCTCTGTCTCCACTACAACAAACCCCGTGGGCTGGAGAGAGAAAAACAAGCAGGGTGGGACTGCAGGGGCTGAAGCTGGGATGGGACAATGAACTGCAAGGTGCAAATGGAGCAGAGCTGATCCCAGGGAGAGAGCCCGGGAGCGCTCGTGCATTTTGGGGCCATTTTGGTTCATCTTGGGTGCAGCCCTGGCTGGGCTCTGGTGCTGCCCAAGGTGGATCCATGGAGGAGATGCTGGGAATGAATCCCTGCTTTATTCTGGGACTCTGCCCGGCCCCTGCTCTAGGGCAGCCTGAACAAGGCATCACCTGGAGCTGCAGGAGTCTTCAACAAGGAAGAGGAAGAAGAGGGGCTGAGGCGCCTCAAACCCCAAAAACCAGCCTTAAACCCTGCACCACTTTCCATGGGGATAAATTTTGTATTTGGAAATACAAAATATACTCATCCATGTCTTTCCATGCTCTAGGCATCAATTTAACAAAACCCACTCTCGATCATAAAAGTCTTTTCCATCCCAGATGATTCCACGACCCATTTGGAAAGCCAGAGGACATTCCCTCACACATTTCCCTTCTTGTAGCACCCTCAAGTCCAGCTCAGCACCATGCTGCACAAACACGAGGCAATAAACCAAAAATAATCTCAGATATCTGTTCCTTGGTCATCATTATCTCATGGATTAATGGATTTGTGGAGCTGGACCTGATTTTGCAGGATGCTGGAACTCCTGAATCCTGTTAGCTGATGCCCACATTTTCTGTCTCTCATTGACCATCCAGAAGGAGAAATCTCATATCCTCGTATGGAAAAATGTCCCCTATCCCAATTAGGCATCATAAATTCATAATTAACAATCTCAATAAATACTTTCCATATAGCCAGGTTGGCTTGGATGTGGGAGATTGATTTGCTTCCAAAAGAATATCTAAAATTTAATTAAAATATTGCTTAATCATGGTTTAAGTGCAGAAGAACCTCAACTTGCAGTCCTTCAAAATGAAAAAAAAAAAAAAAAGAGATTCCTGTCCTGGCATAGAACTTTGAAGAAATATAGAAAATATATCATGGTATGGGAAAAATTATAGAAAAAAAATGGAAAAAATAATTTTGGACTGTGGAGGATACTAGTGCTGAATTCTACTTGGAATTGGCTATTCTTTTCTACTATTTGCCTTTCCAGCAAAAAGATCTTGCAGAGTAAATTTCTATTGGTTTTTCTGATTTTCGGAGAGTTATAAGCTAAAAATTAACTCATTGAGTCACATAACAGAACTGGTTAACAGTAATAAACCAATGACAGCCCACATCACTGAATTAAGTAATTTTCAAACACACTCAGTTGATAACACAAAACATATGCACTTATATTGACTGCAAAACAGTAGGGGAAAATGTTATTTTTGTGAGGAGTTGCACCTTTTTTTTTAAACTGTAATTATGTTTTTCCAAATCTATAGATATGTAAATATATCTATTCCAAGCTCCATTTTTAGTAGCACCTCTTCTCTTGGCACTGACAGATTCTGCACCTACTCACGTTTCTCACCAAAGAGTCCTAACCTGGAACTGAAAACGTTGGGAATCCAGAATTCCTCCTTGGAATCTTCATTCCAGTTGCTTTCTTAGACACAAATATTGAAATTGCTGGGGAGCTGTGCCTAAATCTCTCTGCTCTAGCTCAAATCATGAGAAATAGATTGTAACACAGAGCAATCAACACCAGAGCCAGGAAATCGCCTCTGAGGATCAGCTGCCACCAACACGTTCAAACCATCCCAAAATCAAAGGTGAAAGAGATTTTTCCTAATATTGAGAATATTTCCTCTATAATTTTGGATGGTTTTTGTGAAGCAGAACATCACTAAGAAAAAAACTTTTGCATCTCTCCCATGATTTTAATTTACTTATGTGTCCATTTCTTCATTTTTAATACAAACTGTGTATCAAAATTTAAATTTGGAATAAAACAAATAAACAAAAAGTTATATTGCTTTAATTTTTTTTCTTCCCAGCATGGTATTGATTTATCTTTCCAAGAGCTAATCTCTACTTATAAGGAGTTTTTTGCTCATATCTAGTTCTCCTACAAGGTTCATTTATAAATAAAAAGATGAATTTAGCCCATTTTTACTTTAATTAAACTGGTTCATAATTGAGAATAAGGATTTTTGAACCCCATTTTTCTCTGTGATGTGGGTATCATCTTTAGGCATAAAAACAATCTTAAATGATCACATCCTTAAACAAAACTTGCACAGAAAGAGAAATGAGCAATAAATAGAGCAAAGTCTAAACCCAAGGTGAAAATGGGATTTTCCAAGAGACATCTTTGCCACGGGTCCATGAAAATGAATTTTCCAAATGCAGCCCAAGGTTCCCCAGGGTTCTGGGGTTGCCATGGGGTAGGAAATTCAGTAAATTTATGTATAAACAATATATAAATTCTCCTCCTATGCAGAAGCTGCCTCTGACACAGCCTCATTATACAGTTTGTTCTTCTGGGGAGAGAATAACTTTCACACCTAAAAATATGCACCTTCAGGTACTAAATGTTAAATATCTCCATTCCCACCTACCCCAGCATCACCAAAATCTCTTTTTTTGCTGTTAGTGCTGAGAAGACAACACAGCCAACATTGTAATTTTAATTTTCTTGAAGAATCCCCGGAAAGAGGTGGAAATTGTTTCTTTCAAGGCAATGAGAGCTTTGTTTGGCTTTAAACCCAAAATCTGGGCTTCAAGAACTCCTGAATGTCAGCACATCTCTGATTCCCAAAATATGTGGTTTAGAGAGGGACGTGGAGCCTGTTTCCCGCTCCAGGATAATTCCAGCATTAATTTTCACCTCTAATTGTTTCCTCCTCCAACAGCCCCACGGAGAGGGGCTCCCAGCCCTTCATTGCACATAACTTAGCACAGCATTAAATTTGCCTAAATTGTGCTCCAGCGCTGCCACACTGCTGACCCTTCAGTCTGTAAACAAATACATTTGTTCTCCATGTATTTATGTTTTTGTCTCCTAAATGGTGAGAAAATGAGCCTGGAATCTTCATATTGTAATTGTATCATCAAAGCCTGTTGAGAATACGATAAAGTAACCAGAAGTTAAATTATCAATAAGAGTCATTTATTTTGCATTTTTATTTTAAAGAATACTTATGAGAATTGTGATAAATTAGCAGTGACAAACTACTTCTTGCAGGCTGATTTTGTGTGGAGAGTTTAATTAAACATTGCAGCTGTTTATCTCTATGGTGATTAAATTTTCATATGTAAATTACATGTATTAAGATCAAGATACTTATGTAAATGTCACTTGCCTTAATGTTTTGTGTTACTGTTATTAACATCTCACCATCAGCTTGTAATCTTCTTGTATTGCATTACGCCGCCGTGCACGACATGACTAAAATAAGTAGATTTATATCTTAATAACAAACAAGTTTTTAAAAAGAACATCTCGCTATGTAATTGAGATGTAGATAAAAAAAATAAAATAAAATAAAGAAATGAGGGGGAGCTGCTGGAAATCCGATTGGCTCGAGCTGTGTTTGTGGCACTTTGGGACATGTTTTGGGGATGGGCTCGATGGCCTTGGAGGGGCTCTCAAAGCTGAACAATTCCACGGGTGCCTCCCAAATATTGTCTGCAAACAAGATTTGAACTGGGAAGCAGAATTTTTACACACAGGAGCAATTGTGTTACTTCCACTGTGACGGAGAACAGCAAAATTTCACTGCACCGACCTGAGAGCAAAAACTTCAGCTGGACACCTAAAAACCCACTCAGAATGACTCTGCCATCTGCTTAGAGCAGCTGAGGGCATCCTGTCTTATTCTGTGTTGTCCCCACCAACTAAAAAGCAGGATTCTATTGTAGATCTGATACAAGAACTTTCTAAACTACAGTAAACCAGATCTATATTTCAAGCAGGGGAAAAATCTTAAGATCCACCCATATCCATTTCCAACAACCAACAGAAACCCCTAGGAGGTCACAAAAATTTCTTTAGCAATATAACTTAAAACTCCTTGATCTTACAGTAAAAAGAAAATAATTACTGAGATTTGCCATTTACTGAATTTTCTAGCTATTTTTTCTACTCTTGCTGCACCCTGATGAGTATCACTCTTATTCCCTTTGATGATAAAGATTAACTACAACTTGGAATAGAGCTAAAGGAAGATCTGCCATCCGATATTTGTTATCAGACAGAGGGAAATTCTGAATACACAAAGTTCCAACTCTAGTGCAAGGAAGACTTTTCATTATGCCAGTCATGCTTGGAGCTTGGAGACAGGCAGACACTCATTGATAGCAGGAAATCAAATTCATCGTTTGCAAAAACAAATTAAGAGCCCAAATTGCAGTAGGCAATACACAGAAAATGAGATAAAACCACTTGGGATTAATTTCTGTGGAGGAATCCATAGGTTCTGTGGGATCTCAGAGTCAGCCCTGGCTGCTGTGAAGGGCAGGAAAAAAGGGAAAGATCCCTGGGATGTGGGGGCTTCACCTTCCCCCACTGCCATCCAGAGGGCACATCATCCCCAAGATCTACTGCAATGCACTGAAACACTTTGAAGATGCCCCAAATTTAGGCTGGATTTTAAGAAAAAGTTTTTTATAGAAAGAGTGATAAAGTACTGGAATGTCTGCTGGGGGAGGTGGTGGAGTCACCATCCTTGGATGTGTTTAAAAAAAGCCTGGATGTGGCACTGGGTTTAGTTGAGGTGATAGGGCTGGGTTGGACTTGATGGTCTCGAAGGTCTCTTCCTGTTGGAACCCTGGCTCTGAGAATTTCAGATTTCTGTGCTGGCAGGCACTGACCCCCAGGAAAACACTGCACTGACCTGAGGCCGTGGAGAAGCTGCCAGAATGGAATGGTGGAACTGGGATTGTGGGTATGGAGTTTGGGTGTGGAGTTTCCCACCCTGTGTGATAGCACAGGGTGGGAAACTCAGAGTTTAAGGGTTTAGAATATAGTAATGTATATAGAACAAGGTGGAGGGTTTGGGAAGGAAGCCGCTCCTTCTCCTTGGGTTTGGGTGGTTTTGTGTAATTGGATAAAAAGTCCCCATTGCAGGACATGAGTGATTGGTTATTGAGTTAAATTGAAAATAATTGAGATGTCATTTCTTAATTGGACAGTTTATCCTTAAAAGGTCTTGTAGAGAGAGAGATGGGGCTTCATTTTTAGAGTCTCAGCGTGAAGTGCTGCAGAATTCAGGGTTTGTGAGACTGTATCATAGATAAAAAATAATAAACACCTGAGTCCCAACAAGAAATCCCATCTCACTCATTTAATCCTAGTCCTGGCAGAAAAGAAGCAAAGGATCAGCATCTTCCAGCCTGGTGATTCTGTGCAACATCTGTGTGGATGTTCTGATGGGCAAATCAAAGATGAGGCTCAGAAGGAGTTCAGTGACTCTCTCAGCGCAGTGTGCTTTGAAGGAAATGCAGCTGGCACAGGGAATTAGCAGATATTTTAATGGGCACTGTCCCTCAGTGCCAAAAATTCCATCTGATGAGAGCCTGACTTTGTGCTCTTAGGGTGTCACAAACACATCTCTCCCAACAGCTGCAATCCCTAAACCCACCCTGAGTTGCCCTTTTATTTTAGAGTCTTCAATTACACCCCAAACACACTCTGGGGAATAAATCAATTTCCTTACAGAATTTCTATTTCCAAATTTAAAATATACAGTATCTGTCCTTTAAATCCACTCAACACGTTTAACTGCTAGAAAAGTGGCTTTTATTCCTTTTCCCAGCACCAGATTTCAGGTCTGGCTAGGGGATGTTTGCAATGTTTAGACTGTCCTAAAGTCCTTGTCCATGGCTTGATGCTCCCACAAACCCCAACTCTGTTCTGCCTCTAACACATTATTCCACATCATTCCTGCCTTCATCTGTCCAGCTAAAAAGATGAGGGCAACATTTTGGAGATTACCAACCTTCCACCAAGGAATGGGATGGATTCTTGAAAGTGAATTGTTCTGGAAGGAATTGTTGCTGAGTCCCACTCACTCTACTCTGAAGAGGCACAAGAACAATCTACCCTGAAGACCATTGAAAATTTACCTTTGAAATTTCTTTTTCAAGTTAAAAGTTTGGTGTTGTTTTGTTTAGGTGGAATAAATGCCTGTGTTTGCACATTTTTCCTTCTTGTGCAGAAACTGCTGTGGCAGAAGAATGAACCTTTCCAATTTTCATAGATAACAACAACTTCAATCTACTGGAAATTGGATAGCACAGCATGTTGGGGTTTTCTCTCCTGCACAGTGCAAGTATTTGATGGGAAACTCCAACCTGTGACATTTTCCCATCTGAAATGGGGCAGGATTTTTACAGCTGCAGAAAGACCTAATCCAGACATGGAAAACTGGTTCTGAGCACCTTTTCCAATGTGGGAGAAGCCACCCAGGCTACCAAGGGGAAAGAAAATCACAATATTTTCATTTCACAGATCCTCCTTCACCAGCAGCTCCATACTCAATGGATTTCTTGGACATTGAAGTGTTTTTCAGATAAGTGAAGGATTTGTCCCTGCATCCACCAATGGGTTCATTTTCTATCTCTGTGTTTGCAGCAGTTCAGGCTGGAGTGCCCTGGTTTATCACCACCACAACCACAGCATGAAAAATGGAATGTGGGACCATAAGGAGACAGAGACAAGAGGAGCCGGCTAATTGTGTGAGGAAAGCTCCTGCTTCTCCACACAAATCTCACTCATCATCCCCAGCAGAGGAGAAAGGGTGAAATATTGTTTATGGGGGCTTTGGAAATGACTGCATTATCCTAAAGATTGCCTGGATCTCTGCACAGCTCTTAAACACGGACAGCTCGTGATGGAATTCACCACCAGGCGTTTTTCTTCAACAAGAAAACCTACTTGTGCTATTTAAGTTTAGTTTGCCATAAAACTTCCTCTATTCACTGGCTGGCTGTCTACAGAAAATAATAACCTTGAGTAATGATCATAGCCAGGATAGTTGACAGCAGGTCCACCACAATTACCAGAAGTTAATTAGAATTATTAAAATAACAAACACGAGGCCACCGATGTTATACGTCTACATTTAATAATGGAACTCAACGGTGCATCTGATTCATGAACTACATTTATTATTTTAAAGCCTTTTCTTTCTTACCAAATTAAATATTGATGGATTATCCTCTCCAAATCAGTTGGTGGATTGGATTCTATTTATACAGGTCCTAAAAATTCAGCTTTAGAGCGGAACTATAAAGAGTCTCTTGTCTCCCCGAACAGTAAAATAACTTGCAGTTCATTTTTGCTCGTTGCTGCCCTCTCCACAGTGCTCTGTTTGGAAAATGAAATTCCAGACTTAAAACCAATTTGCCAGACAATTTCATCAAACACGGTTTCACCTCCTGTTGCTGATTTAATCCAAATTTATTTAAGGCCACACTTGCAAGAAATTTCAAGTTCAAGTTGTCAACATCTTTGCACCCACGTGAACCCTAATAATTTTAACATGCACAGCCTCCCACAGTTTTAATTTTCAAGGGCATTTCAACACCTCTCTGCTCCCTGACATGCTGGGCTGTGCCCCTCCTGCCTCCTCCCTTCACACCACGATTATTTTAATCAGACAACTCAGAACAGATTGAACACGTGTTTACTCCACTCCAGCATGTGCACAGCGTTGTAAAGAGCCCGGCTTTATTTTTAGATCCTAAAAGTGAATTATGCAGCACATGGGATCAGGAGAGAATTTTTAAGCTCTTACATTGGGTGGGTTTGAGGAGGAATTGCTGACACACATCACGCTGCCTTACACAGGCAAGCATTGTCAGGGCCGTGCATCATCACATTTTCTGTTCATTTTTTTTAACAACATCAACCCATTTTCAGGCCACTGTTCTCCTCAGTCATTTGGAAAAAGGCAAATATCAGTTTCACAGCAATAATTGAAAATATATGGAGCTCCCTGAACCACTCAGAAGGTTTTCTTTCATAGCACAAGGAAAAGTTCAATTCTCCTTTCCCTATCCAGCTACTTGGTCATCAGCCTTCCTCCGTCCTTTATGTATGACAGAAAATACATATAAATACTTTAAAGTTTTATGCCTACATATATCAAAATTATAGTTTCTCAATATTTGAAAGAAAACAATTCCTAAAGGAAATTGGTAGAAAAAGAAAAAAAAATAAAAAAGTTATCTATTCAAACACCAACAATTACAAGCCAGGTATTGGATTTGCATCCACTCTCCCTCGAATTAATTACTCTGGATTCAAATGACCCCAAGTAATTAAGGAAGAAGGAATATAACATTCAAGAGAACCCTTAAAAAAGCTGAGAGATCTTCAGGCTATAAACTGCTTTTCCAAACTTCACAAGAGCAAAAGGGATGAAGAGGAAGGAAATGCAGCTCCTCTAAAATGATTTAAAAATAAGGATTTACATCTTCTATAAAAGAAAGTGTCTCCAGATTATTTTCACTGTAAGAAAAATCCTTCCAACCCAAACTATCCTAGAATTCTACAAAAGCTTAAAATTAACAGAGGAAGGGAAGAGAGGTCCCTGCAGCTGGAACTTGAACCAGATTTTGGTGCCAAATATTGTGGGACCAATCAATCCAAGGAGCTGGTAGAGCAAAACACACCAAAGAGCTGAGCTGAGCTTCCAGAAAAAGGCTCTGCACAAATTCTGGGGGAAACACTGCGAGTCTGGGAAACAGCTTGCTGCGAGAACAAGTTAGAGACTCTCAGTCTAAAAATAAGAGTTCAACAACAACTTACCACAGTGTAAGAGCACTAATAAAGCCCAGCCTTTAAATACCAGCTCTCCAAAATGGGCCACACACAGCAGGTCCAACAGGACCCAGCCCACCAGGGAACACAGCTTGGCTTTTTCCTCCCTCCTCCAGCAGCAATATAAGACCATGGAGGCTCCCACACTCCCTCCTTGACCACTTCAACACCTCCAGCCTGCTCCTCTGTGCTTCCCAGAATATCTGGGGATTTTCCTTAATTAAATGATTTCACACCATATTATCTGTGGTTAACACAAAACCAAGCTTTGCTAATTTGTTCCCCACACGTCTGGCACCATTTGCTCAGGCTCTGGCACCGGCTCTGAGCGTGGCCTGAGCTTGACCTCTTGGGCTCAGTCCTAAACCTTTCACAGGAGCCTCGACTGTCCCAAGCCAGGGGTTGAACAAAACCCACCATTAGGACTTAGAAACCATCCAGCTGAATTGTAGATTATTACATAACCATTAGTTTTTCATAAATAGGCATCATTTCTCAACAAAGTTTGTCCTTCCAGTGAGGCACTGGAGAAGCAGCAAATTTGGGACTTGATTACCCTCTTTTTCCCCTCTTCCATGCTCACCATTCCCTTCTTTGTTTCAATCCTTGGCCATTGTATGTGAACAGTTCTTTTGGTCTTCAAACATTTTTTTATTGCCATTCCACCATGAATTTTTCCCACTTTCCTGCTGTCCACGTTGAGCCCCATGCCCTGAATGGCATGAGGTTGTGCACATCCTACATGGGCTCCCCCAAACATGAGGAAAAATCCAATTTATCCAACTTTTACTCCAAGTGGAGACCTGGATTCCCTCTCTTTGACTTTTAAACTCTTCCTTTTGTAAATTTTCAAGTGTTGATGCCAGGTTTGCTGGTTAGAGCAAGAGGAAGCAACCTCAAGTTTTGCCAGGGGAGATTAAGTTGGATATCAGGAAAATTTCTTCCCTCAAAGGGTTGTCCAGCCCATGGCAGTGCTGGAGTCCCCATGCCTGGAGGGATTTAAAATCCACGTGGATGTGGCACTTGGGGACCGGGGTGGCCTTGGCAGTGGCAATGTTTGGATTCTATGGTCTGAGAGGGTTATTCCAATGGGAATGGTTCTGGAATTCTGTGGTACTCATTCCCTGAGGATGCTAAACCCAATTTTATTGGATTTGCTTTTCTCCAGCCCAAACAGCCACTCTGCATTCCCATGAGAGCTGCTCCCTGTCAGAAAACAACCCAAGGACACTTGAAACTTGTCCAAACTCTGGTTGGAACAGCTGAGAAGTTTTAGAAGTCGCATCCCTCACCGAAACCTCCCCAGCGAGTGCTGCGAGCACCCAAAATAACAAATCTCTGAAACTTTGAGCTGGGGGTGTCATTCCTGACTGCTGGGGCTGAGTCAAAGGGAGCCTTGTCACCGACTCCCAAGCTCCCATGAAGCCAGCCCTTTGTGCCCCAGCTCCCCAATCAAAATTCCACCCAGCACAAGTGTGAAAATATTTTCAGCGTATTTATTAGCACCTCCTCTTGCTCGGAAGGCAAACAGAACGACGAGATCTCAGGAGAGTGAAAGACAGAATATTAGCCCCCTGTGCTGCCAGTGCTCCCAAATTTCTGCCAATTCTTGTCACTCCCGACCCCGGGCGGCCTCACGCGGTTTTATTTAATCAGCCCATTTCCAAATTCTTCAGAAAAAACAAATGAAGTTAAATAACAAATAGCATAAATATTTTAATAGGCCTTCACATTACCAACTGCCAGACCAGCTGTCTAAACTGCAAGAGTTTTGGTGTTTTTTTTTTTTTTTTGTAATATACTTTAATTTATTTTTTTTACAAAGCAGAAACACATACGTCTGTGCCTCCAAAGGCATCTGTCTCTGCAGCGATCCCTGGCCTTGGGCACTGTGGCACAGATGCTCCGTGGGGACACTTGGAGGGTGCTGGGTCCCAGCTCTGCAGCCTCTCCACGCTCCCATGGCAAGAGGAAAGAGGAAAAAACGACTCCTGAGCTCAGTGTTAAAAGCTCAGATTCCTCCCTGAATAATTCTTGGCAGAAAAGAAGATGGAAAATTATTCCAATATTGTGTATTTACCTGCAAATAATAAAAAGCAGCTTTGCTATGCGTGGAAAGTCTGGTTTTCCACAGCCATGATTCCAAAGAGCAGGTCTGACTCCATCCAGACAATATTTTGTGAATTTGGGATTTTGTGACAGCCTGGCCTAGTGGGAGGTGTCCCTGCCCATGGCAGGGGTTGGAGTGAGATGAGCTTTAAGGTCCCTTCCAACCCAAACCATTCTGGAATTCTAAACATGAGGAAGAGGATGCCTGGAGCCCCACACCTCAAAAGGACCAGCTCAGGCTGAGTATCTACAGCTGAATATTTAATAAAATGTTCATAGAGAGAAAGGGGCTTTGAATCTGTCAGTGAAACACCTATTACCGAATTAAAAATAAAAATGGACAATCTTAATAAAATGCTCCCAAGCCCAATGTCTTCCCAAGCAAATCTAATTTTAAATATTGTGAAACTAGGAGAGAGGAAACAGTAATTTCCCAAAAGAAGAAAATAAAAATATATTCGATGATACAAGTTTTGGCTATGAAATCTGAAAAGAAACAGTCTCACCCCCTTATGACACTGAAACAGTGAGAGGAGGATGAAAATTCCTTCTTCCTTTTGTGTCTTATCTAGGCTAAACTCCATGAAAATTCAGTTTTTAAAGACAGAGCTAATTCCCACTGACTGCAGAAGAGAGAAGAGCTCAACAGCTGAATTTTAAGGAAAAAAAGTTCCACCAAAGAAACTGGAAGTGTCCCATGGAATGGACACTGAGACCCAGGTTCCACATAATGAAAGTGCACAGGGATAACCATGGCCAAATTTTCCATCTAAACAGAAAATACTGAAAACACTTTTTATACATATTTATACAGGTATATAAAAATATTATATATATAGCTATCTATATAGATAGCTATATATAGATATTTATATCTACTTTTAGATAGGAAGTTATTTTAATTATTATAAATATATAAAATTATTTTACTTTTACATATTTAACATATCATCAGTTCATATATAGTGTGTCTATATATGACTTATAGACACACTATATATACTGCTGTAATTTAATTAATATTCAGGAAGCAGCAGCAGTTGATTGCCGAATTTTGTCCTATTCTGAGCACACTGATTTCCATTAGGAACACTGATTTTCCTAAAACACCATATTAATAACCTGCTGCCTGTTTCCTACAAGTTTAAGTCAAAAACCTATTTGGAGCCTTAGGAACAGTTAACATGCAGAAAAAAACGTTCTTGAAACACTTACTATTGCTTAGCTTGAAGTTCTCTAAAATTCTGCATAATAGAAATCTTGTAATTTTTGAGATTAGATTCCCAGAATGGTTTGGGTTGGAGGGAATAGAAGAGCTCAGCAATGTTTTCTCTTTTCTCAGCCTCTCCAGCAGTGGAAATGTCCTTACACAACCGTGTGAAAACTGCTGGTTTTGGGAGAAAAAAAGGGAATTTTGGGTTTTGCTTGCAGAGGAAGCGGCTGAAGTTTCTGTGGTGCCACCACGCGAGGGAGCCCTGTCCTCAAAAATTCACACATTTAGGGGCGACAAAACAAAGCAAGAGCGAACCTGCATCTCCAGGGGGGTGCCAAAAACCAGAGCCCCGTGTCCATCACAAACCCCAAATCATCCCAGCCAAGCCATGCGAGAGTTGGGAGAAAGGAAACCCTCACATGGAGAGAAAAAAGGACATTTTTATATTATTCTCATTTATATTTGAACAGAGAAAATGTTTATAGTTAAAACAGTGAGGTGCATTATATCTGTCTGAAAACCAAGATAAGCTCATAATAATATCAACCAAATTCACAGGCAAAGAGTAAGGCAAAACTGAGCCTGCAACTATCACAGGCATAAAACTTCCACGTTTTTCCCCATAAGTTATGTTGCTGTCCCCCAGTGAGTATTTTGAAATATCCACACAAAAGTGTTTAAGCCCAAAAGTGTTTAAGCTCCCACCAACCTAATCTGACATAATTCTTTACCAAGCAGGGGCTAAAGCAGCCAAGGTGGTTTCCCACCACACAGCAATGTTTACAATATTTAAATCACAACTTAAATGAGTCAAACTGAGCTTGCTCTGGCATCGTGATCCTCCCCTCCCTGCTGCTGTCATGTGCACTGAACATGACCCAGAGTTCCCATGGAAAAGGGAATTGTAATCACAGCCTAAAACTCCATCAGCAGTGAAGGGAGCTGGATGGGCTTCCCACAGCCCTAAATCCACTCCTTCCTGATGTCAAACGTTCAATTCAAAACCTAGACAACAATTTCCTGCAAAACAACATTTCCTGCAACCCTGTGCCACGTGCATGGCAGGAAACCCCACAATCAACTGCTGAAGGTTCATCCACCACCACAGAGATGGCTGAAGGGCTGGCAGCAAGTCATGAAGTTGAAGATGGTTAAAGGTTTGGCACAAAGCCAAGGGTTGCCAGCAGCACTCGGCCCTCACAATCCTGCTGGACACAATGGGGTGCAGAGCCAGCACCTCCCCAAATGTCAGAGCCCCAAATCTGGGAAAGACAAGGCCCAGGAACCAGAGGAGTTCCTGTATTGGAAGATGCCACAGAATCATGGAATGGTTTGGGTTGGAAGGGACCTTAAGGATCATCCAGTTCCACCCCCTGACACCTTTCATTATCCCAGGTTTCTCCAAGCCCCATCCAACCTGGCCTTGGGCACTTCCAGGGATTCAGGGCCTGCCCACCCCCACAGGGAAAAATTTCTTTCCAATATCCCATTTAACCCACTCTGTGTCATTCTGAATTCATTCCCCCTTGTCCTGTCCCTCCATCCCTTGTCCAAAGTCCCTCTGCAGTCCCTTGAGCCCCTTCAGGCACCGAACCCTGCTCCACCCTGACTCCCCTCAGACACATAAGAGGAGTTTTTACTGAGCAAACTCGAAAAAGAAAGTTATCAATAACTAAATACATAATTTATCAAGAATCTTCCTGAAAGGCTAAAATACAAGCATGTTTCTCCAACCTCACATTCCTCCGCGGCACCTTTGTATCACTCCAGATGTTTTGCAAACTCTAATTATAACAACTACTTTCAGGAGGTGTCTTCGCACCGCAAGCCAAAACATCAGGGAACATTATTACACACCTGTCCCCAGTCTCTCACCTCTTTTACAAGGCCACATGATCCAAAAGCTTCAACATAAAAATTCTGAGACTCAGCCTCTGCCCACAGCGGGCTCCTGTGCTCCCTGACTGCACTCCACGCGTGCTGACACAGGCAGTGGAACGGGAGATGAACCAGGGTCTCCTACCCAATAATTGCCAGGAAATGGGAGAGCCTTTGAGCATCCTCCTCACAGGGGGTCTCATTTTATCTCTTAGCTTATATTAACTAACTTAGTCTGGAATCAGAAGGGCTGCAATCCCTCTGATAAAGCAACACGACCGCGTTGCTCTTCATTTCTTGGCTCCCAGTGTTGAGCCACTCATGTCACACTGATGCCTCAGGTTTTGGCTTTTCTATTTTTCAGACCTTGTGCTGCTTTAGTGTTCAGCTCTGAGCTTCACACTCAGCGTTGCTGAGCTCTGTGCACAGAGCAGGGAGACAAAACAATTCCTGCTCCAGCTGGGCACCAAGGACAAATGACCCAAATCTCAGCCCAGGAGCACAAACCCCGTGGGCTGGAGAGAGAAAAACAAGCAGGGTGGGACTGCAGGGGCTAAAGCTGGGATGGGACAATGAACTGCAAGGTGCAAATGGAGCAGAACTGATCCCAGGGAGAGAGCCCGGGAGCGCTCGTGCATTTTGGGGCCATTTTGGTTCATCTTGGGTGCAGCCCTGGCTGGGCTCTGGTGCTGCCCAAGGTGGATCCATGGAGGAGATGCTGGGAATGAATCCCTGCTTTATTCTGGGACTCTGTCTAGTCTCTGTTCTAGGTCATCCTTAACAAGACGTCAACAAGGATCCTTCGGGACATTTGGGATGTCTACAGACGTTCAGGTGTTAATATGAGTTTAGCACCTTGTGAAGGCAGCACTGCATGCCCAGGAAAGAATGGAAGGTAAAGCCTTGCTTGGATCAGCCATGCACATTTCCTCCTCACACACACTGGATTGTAGTGGTTGGATCAAGCCCTCAGTGCCTTTTGCTTCGTTTCTCCCCAAATGATTTGGAAAAACTAACGACTCAACAAAGAAACATCCTCCTAAAAATTCTATTTCCCATTTTTCTAAATTAACCATTAAGCACATCAGCATCATATCAAGCCCTCCATCCTCTGCCAGACCCTCAGTGCCCCAGGAGCTTTGCAGGGAGCTGTCCCCACACTGCCCATCCCTGACCACAGGGTTGGGAAGGGATGCTGCTCCCACCATCCCACTGAACTCCCGTGGTTCCATCCTGGCCAGGAGTCATTTCCTTGGATGCAAACAGGGGACTGGGCAGATTTATACAGGCCTGGGTGGTGTGCACACAAATCAGTCTCTGCTTTCCCTCCCTATGGCCATCCCACTCCCTTAATTCAGGACCAGAGGGAAGAATCAAGAGGAAGAGCTGGCAACACTTCATAAATCAAAATTCCATGAGGTGACATCATGTCACGGACATACTTTATGAAAAATTCTTTTTTGCTAGGATTTTTTCTCCTGAGAATCTGAGAAGCCTCAGGAACAAAATGTAAACAATGATTATCTGCTGCTGTGGGATGCAACAGGTGTATCTGTGATTGGGCTCATGTGGTTGTTTCTAATTAATGGCCAATCCCAGTCAGCTGGCTCAGACTCTCTGATCAGTCACAAGATTGTTATCATTCCATTTTTTTTTTTAATGAAATCCTTTCATCTATTCTTTTAGTGTAGTTTTAATATATCATTTTCTTTTAATATAATATATATCATAAAACAATAAATCAGCTTTCTGAAACATGGAGTCAAGATTCTCATCTCTTCCCTCATCCTGGTACCCCTGCGAACACCGCCACAACATCCAACTGCCATCAGCACCTGGAGCTTCTTCCAGAGGAACAGTAAAAGTAGGAGTTACAGACCTCATGGACAGGGATCTTTTCTTAATTCCATCCTTTCCTAATTTCTCCACATCTCTGGAACTGTCCCAGGCCAAGCTGGACAGGGCTTGGAGCAGCCTGGGACAGTGGAAGGAGTCCCTGCCCATGGCAAAGTGGAATGGGATGGGCTTTAAGGTCCCCTCCAACCCAAACCAGTCTGGGATTTTAAGACTTTCTGATTCTATTGCTCTCCCAACACACCAGCCAAGTATTTCCCTAATAATTTGCTTAGCATAAGGCCCAGGAATTCACATCTCACAGCTAGGAATGGGAAGCCAAGGTTGGAGACCTCTCAGATAATCGATAAATATCAGTGAAATCTGTCCCTCACGACAATGTCACTGATGTAGATATTGAAATACCAATTAAAAGCCTCCAGAAATTCCATTTACACATCTATCCAGAGCTCCAGTTTGTCTGGGAGCTAAAAATAAATAGATTTGTTGACATTCGTAGATAATGACTGCTTGAGTAAATAGAATTTCAGATCTGAAACATCTCAGCTTTACAGAGAGGGTCCTGGTACCATCACCTGCCACAATTTACATGGATTTATCATTTATCTCTCAGAAACAAAAATTACACTTGGTAAAATCAGTAGAAAGTAAACAAAATATAGCCCATGCTTTAAAAACCCACATAATTACACAAAGCATTATTCAATTTTTAGTAAAACATAAGGGCTGCTATTGCAGCAGATTTTGCAAAGCATATGAAGCATAATTATTTAGCATTAGGTTAAGTTGGATTTTTACATATTTGAAGAAACAACACCAAGAGAAAAAAAACTTAGGAGTGAAACACCTTCATTCATGCTGAACCAAAACTTTCAAATGTCTAAAACATTCTTTTAAATAATTTTTCTTCCCTTATTAATGGAGTTGCTAGGTCTTCCATCTCCTTACAATAAACCCTAATTCTGGTTAGGGTGGAATTGAAGGGAAAGTGTTCAGCACTGCCACGGATCAGATTAAAAGTGGCTTCTCTTAACCAATTCTACTCCTTCCAGAAATGACCCTTTTGCAGAATGTATTTATTTTATTTATTAATTTATTAACTGCTGTCTGAATAGCCTGCTCAGAATACAAAAGACAAACAACCCTTCCCTCTCCCTGTAACAATTAGCAGCCATGAAAAAGCTCCAATTTCCAACTCAGTTAATTTAGCATGTCAAAAAGCAATCTTTGCCTGGTAATTTCAATGCACTGAATGTCACAGAAAGGCCAAGTGACAGATTGCTGCATTTCAGTCAGAACACTCATCCTACTAAAAATGTAATCACTGATGTTCAGATCTCATTTGATATGCACTGTACAATATTTGGGTTGGGGGCAGCCTTTGGCATCTTCTTTGCCCCCCTCTTGTACAATAAAAAAATTGAATTCATGTTGCATTCCGAGTTCTACCATCAGTTTTATTAATCACACAGACAGGCAAACCTAGACCACAACACTTCAATGGAATTCTGAGTTTACATTGAATAATCTGGAGTTCACTCCTCACAGAGCAATTCTGAGTTCAGACACAATAACGCTGGTGAGAACTGAAAGTCTGATTCCCAGTCACACTCAGGAGGCTGCAAAGTCCATCAAAAATAAATTAAAACCCTTTACCAACCATTAGCATGCCCCGTGTTTAATCACACTCCTCAAACTAAATCACTGCAGGATGGAGAGGCTCCAGCTGGAAGCTGAATTTCAGGGCTCTGTCATGTGCATCGTGCCCCATTTCCAGCAAGCTTTCCATGAATCTATTTGTTACAAATTATTTTGATGTACCAGCAATTTATTTGTCTTCCTTCCCAAGAATAGCTTCATAAGCTCGCCACATTCCAAATCTAAATAACACATATGCTCCATGTTTAACAAACTCCAGTTGGTGCCTCATATGTGTACTTTTCCTTTTTATTCCAAGGAAAGGGCTGCAGAGCACTGGGGATCAGGCACCAGCGTGGGTGAACTCCCTGAATCCCTGCTTCTCAATTGTCAGGCAGCAATTGACTGAAATTGGGGGAAAAAATGATTTTTCTGACAGGCTTTGAGAAGTCAGAGGCTCCAGAACTTGTCTCTTTAGTCTCCTGTGTCTATCAGATGCTCAGTCATGTGTGTGGCATCTCCTCCTTGCAGTGCCCACCATGGGTGTGCCATGGCACTCTGAGGCTGGTGACTTTAATTTGCATTTCAGGTGTGAAGGAATTTGGATAAATGATTGATTTTTGCCCAAACTGGATAAATTTGGATTGGATAAAATTGGATAAATGATTGATTCTGTCCCAACAAATAAGTGGTGGGAAAAGGAGCTATGCTGGAGGATGAGGAGTTACAAGAGTGACGATCTAAGGCACTGCCATTTATGCAACAGCTTGTTTTAAACTCTTTTTAATATTTACACTAAATTCTAGGTCAGCTGGAGTGGTGGGCAGGAGATCAAGCCCTTGATGAGGCAATAACAGCGTGTCCACACCTGTCCCTGGGAAAGCAGCAGAGATCATAGAGATTATTTCACTTCAGGCTCTGCTTTTCCCCTTCCCAGCTCCCCCAGGTGACCTGGCACACCTGGACAGCCCCACCAGAAAATTAATTAAGGATTTAGATGAGTCCTGGATGGAGACAGGACCACTCTGAGCCTCTAGACACCGATGTATGGAAAGCAGCATTGGAAACACAGGTGTTTCCACCCCAGCCCTTATTAATCCCCTAAGGAAGTGCCTCCTGCACAGTATCAGATCATAAACAGTAATGAGCACTTTAATTAATATCACCCCACTGCCAGGGAGAGATATCATATGTAAATTCAATAAATCATGGCTCTTCACAGGCAGCGTGGATGCAATCTGAAAGGGTGGTCTCAATCCCTAAAATTACCTCAAACAAATTCCCTGAGTGTAAACACAAATCTGCATCCAAATTCCCTTCCCAACTGGCTTCTTAATACAGATCTCCTCATTTAGAAAAATTTCTATTCATACTAAAGAGTTCAAGGTTCAGGGAGGAACAGTAAGAAAAAAGAAAAGAGTGGAGGAATTCCCATAACACCCCAAGATTCACAGAGAAATGTTCCTTAAGCAGGTTATTTCCAAGAGATGGCAGCCAGAAATGCCCATTATGTTTTTTATTCTTTCTGGATGGGTAGAAAGAACTGCACCTCTAAGTAATAAGAAAAACTTTAGTTCATTAAACAAACCTTAAGGGGAAGAGCAAATGAGAAGTGTTTTATATTCAGTGTCATCAATTCAGCTGAAAACATGTTTGTACCACTCCATGAAATGAATGCTTTTTATAGCGCCGTTCCTGCCAACGTTTGCCTCATGAACATAATAAAATTAAACATGTAAAACCAACTCTGGAGATGGCAACAAATAAATTCCAGAGAAACGCAAAGTAACACACATTCCTAAACAAACTGTTTGTGGAATAAAAGGAGAAAAAAATAGGTGAAGTGAGGAAAGAATCGTGCAGGGGGAGGACTGAATTCATACAGAGGTCAGGGAAAGGGATTTTTCAGCCTTTCTTTTTGAATGTGTTTCTGAAGCCCCAACATTACAGCATTGGCAGCACCACCCCAGACCACAAAAGTGATTCATTACAGACATTTCTGCACTTGATCCACTGGTGGAAGTCACCATGGAATAAGGCTCAGCTCCATCCCCCAAACGTGGCCTCACACCACCGCTGATCCTGGTGGCCATGGAATCATGGATTCAAATGGAAAAGATCTTTAAACCACCTTTAAATCCACATCCATACAGCTTTTAAACCCCTCCAGAAATGAGAACTCCACCACTGCCCTGAGCAGATGAGTCTTTTGGGAAGAAATTACTCCAAACACCCAGCCTGAGGCCTTTCCCTCTCCTCCTGTCCCTGGAATCCTGGGAGCAGGGCCTAACCCCCTTGGCTGTGTCCTCCTGTCAGGGACTTGTGCAGAGCCACAGGGTCATCCCTGAGCCTCCTTTTCTCCCTCAGCCACTCCTGAAGCTCCAGCTGGAGCTTCCCTGGTCAGGGATCCTTGTCCCAAGGGACCACGAGCATCACACCACAGCAGGATCACCCTAAGGACTCAGCCCCAGCTGCTGCTGCCCGTGAGGAAAGTCAGGACCCTTCCCAAAGTCTGCCAGAAATTCAGACAAATCCTCATATTTCTGTTTTCTATTCCTCAGCCAAACAAAAATAATCCAGGTTAAAAGGAGGATGAAGGAGGCAGTTTCATTTTGGGCTTTTCTGTAGGTTGCTTTTGGGCTAGAACAAGCCCATCCCTCCCTCCACAGGCAGCAGGGACAAGGACTCTCCCTGACTGCCACCCAGGAGAGCTGAAAGGAGGCACACAAAGCCCTCCAAAGTTATGCCACAGTCATCAAATACCAGAGGAGTTTGGAAACCACTATTGTGGCCCCGAGTAGGAGCAAACCTCTCCAAATAAGGCAGCATTTCTCCTCCAACGTGCAGGAATTGGCAGCTCCCCTGCTGGAGTTTATGTAAGATTTCTCAAACAGATCAGCCAACTAACAAATGTCAAAGAGCCTGCCTGCCTTTGGAGGGACTTTCATTGCAGGAGGGGATTCTGGAGAGGTTTGGAGTTGGGAAATGAATTTCCACGCTGCCAGGATGGAGGCGAAGGAGGATTCCAAATAGTGAGTGGTGAATTGATGAGGAATGGCCACGCTGCCACCTCAAAGCGTCCCCTTCATGTCCCCATATGGGTAATTTGCAGAAAAATGGGCATTTCCAGAAAAATGGGGGTTCAGGATCGCATTACAGCAGAGGATCAAAAAGCAACATGGCCTGACAAATATGAGATACTACTGGGACAATCTTAATGTGGAGACAAAATATCCCAGAAGCATCTCAGACAGGTCAGTATTTTAAATACTTAGCTATGTTTACTTACCTCAGAAGATTGACTGAGTAAATTCAGCTTCACTTTCCAGCAAAAGGCTGCAGGACAATTACTTAAACCTTACTGGAAAGGAGCTCTTAAAACCAGGCTATCCTGGTTAACCAAGACATGATATGGCAAGTGCTTAGCAACACTCTTTCCCAATTTTTTTAACCTCCACCAGCCTCCCACGGAGAATGACAAGGAGTTATTACCTCCTGACAATGAGCTCTTTCTTCTGCTTCTTGTCCCATTAGGCCCTGATCTCTGCTGCTTCTGCACAGAAGGTATTTTGAATATCTAAAAACCTAAAAGACATGATTGTATGCACAAAAGGCTCCTCAGAGCAGGGAGGGTTTGGGGCTCCTGTACATAAAAAAACCTCAGAATAAAGGACCCAGCTTGTTTTGCCTCTAAAATTTTCAGCATTTCAGATGCAATTTCAGATTTCAGCAGACTTCAGAGCAATGGTTGCAAAATTTATTTAATGAAATATTTAGGGTTTATTATTTTATTGTTTATTAAGCTGCCTATCAAAATTAGTGAAGTTGATACTTGCATTCACTTAGGTATTTTCATTTTCTGAACAGCAAATAAAAATAAGCAACAAACCACTGGCACAGTCCAATAAAACAGAAAGAAAAATCCCAGATCTGTGGGATTGGAAGGCTCAAAGCACACCTATGGCTTTTTAACCTTAATATACAGAGCAAGAAGCACAGATCAGCATCTGTTTCGCTGCCACATCTCAATCCTAAAATATATTTACATACAGAAAATTTAAAAAGAGCCAGAGCAAATCAGTTGTTTGGGGCGCTGAATAAAAGCGGCTTTGATCCACGGTTACAGAGGAAAGGTAAGATGGACTTTCAGCAGGGTTTGAAGGGACTAAAGACAGCAAAACAAGGAATAGGTTTAACTCCACTTTTCCCACTTGAAAGCTTTTCTCACACCATGCATAAAGACAAACAGCTGATGGCAGGAGAGAGAAGGGCAAAACACATCTGGGAAGACACAAGAAAAGGGGTTTTTTTTCCTTGTCTCCTTCTCTGCAAACTCCACTCTGGTTTGATCATCCCTTCCAGCAGCATGAGGTCAGGCCCCAGCTCTTTTATGTGGACAATTAATAACTCTTATCATCACTTGATTTATCTCTCTCTAACATGTGTGCATCACATGGAGATGGACTGGGTGAGTTATTACCTTGTGGAGCCAAGCAAAGAATTTTGTTTTTACTGTCCTGAAGTTCTGTTTCCCAACTTGAATAAGAAATACCACAGATCTATATTTCAAGAGGGACGCGAGCGATGTCTTTGCCTAAACACATGCCTGATTTATTATTCAGATTTATAACTGTACTCTCCTCAGTGTTTGAGTTACACATTTTTTCTCTGCTGAACAACAAGGATTAAATCTTAACCACAATGCCTTGATTTAAGCCTAATTTCCCCATGCACCACTCTGCTGCCTCCTGCAGCCCTGGGGTTCCATGACTAAGTTCTTCCTGCTGCCACAAACTGACTTTTCAAACAGGAGATTTCTCCTGTTTGGCACATGCACAGAATACCACAGAATCCAATCATAGTGTCTGCACTGAGTAAATCTTTGTTGAAGCCCAGCTCCAGAGGCTCAGGGCACCCTTTTCCTGCACAGCTCTGAGGGAGGCAGAGAACAGCAGGATTCCTCCCAGGACAGCTCTGAACCAGCCCCAGAAAAGGGCCACTGAGCAAACAGCCTTTCATGGTTCAGCATCCAGCTCCTGAGTTACATCTGATGAAAAATAACTCCCAATATAACACAATCAATCATTGCATTGCACAGAGGAGTTTTCAGCCCAAAAGTGTCTTTTCTGTACAACTGGCAAGGATAAATGGGAGCAAATCTCTGATACCTTTTCACTTTCATGACCCTGAATATTCCCCTTTGTCTTCAAGTCCAGAGCCAGCTGAAGACAGAGAAATTAAGCCAAGGAGAGCTGAGCCATAATTCCCCTTCCATGGCTGTGGCAAATACACCAACTCTGGTTTATTGATCCAAAGCCATTAATGAATGTCAGTGGACAAACCATGAAGGTTTCTAACGCCCTACATCCAAACTGGAGTTAGGCATCCCAAGATCAAATAAAAATACAGGAGTACGAGCCCTCCATTGAATTTATCAGAGTTTTTCTCTATCTTGACAACAGCAGCTGTAGCCAGCAGCGGTTCCATCCCAATCTTTATCCACAAGGAATCAGCATTTCAGAGTCACCCTGACATCCTGGGAAACCTTCACTGCCAGGTAAAACAGATAAAAATGAGAACATCACAACAGCAACAACCAGGCATCTCTGAAATTAAATAATTTTTAAAGTTGGAGGAGTCGGGCTCTCCCTGAGGGTGCCAGAACAAACTGATTTTCCCCAGCCCACACAAAGCCAAACCCACCCTGGATGGAAATTCTGCCTCCTTCCAGACCAAGGTCCCCTCTCAAGCTGTGCCAGGAGATTTACATTGGATACCAGGAAAAAATTGTTCTCTGAAATCACGGTCAGGCATGGAGGGCATTGGCCAAAGTTGGACTTGGTGATCTTGGGGGTCTTTTCTACCCTCCATGATTCTGTCATCCTGACAGCTTCCAGAAAGAGACACCAAATTGAACCTCAGCCTGAAGGAGCCTGAGGAAAGGCACTCAAGTTATTGATTACACCGAGCTGCAGAACCCTCTCCTTCTGCCAGAATTTCTCTGTGAGAGGGCAGAAGACAAAAGCTTTCGAAAAACCCTCCTTGCTGAATTAAATCTATTCCCTCTGGGCATTTGCTCCATCATAAAGATGTATTTTCATTGCAGTCAAGATTTAGCCTTTTCCAGACTTTATTTTCCATCCAGTCAAACTCATCTACAATGATTAATAAGCAGTAAAACAATTTAAGAACAAAGAATAAAAGTGTATTTAAAGTTAAGACAAAATGTAAAGCTAGAGATGGCACTTTTGTCTGTTAACTCAGAAATTGATCTGAGCCTAAAGAAAAGCCAATGGCAAGTTTAATACTTCAATTACAGTTTCAGAGAAGCAGAAATAGCTAATCCAACATATTCCATGGTGCTTTTCTGCTATGGACACAGCTTCCAACATGAATCTGATACACAAATGGGGCAATTACAGCAAACTGGGTTTTCTTTATGAGTATTTCTCTACCAAGTTACTTTTAAATGAGATATTTTGATGTTTCCCACAGACCTGAACCATATGGGAATCAAGAAAGTATTAAAAAATGAACAGAAACCCTGCTAATCAAAGGTACAAAACATATAAAGCTCCTCTGAGCTACAATAACCCTGTGGCTGCATGAGCTGCTGGATAAACAGAACAACGCAGATAAAGAAGAGCTGGAAAGGGATTAATTAAATCAGAAGCAATCAAGACATATTAAAAAGATTTCTAGAAAGAATAAATCAAATCACAAATACATTATTATGGGGTCAGCAGGGCTATTATGGGAAGGATTGGTCCCTCCCTGCTCATTCCCCAGGTAATCAGATGGGTCACAGGACTGCAGCATCCCAGTGACTCCCAGCTGCCCAAGCTGGTCCTTCCTAAAGCCCTTCTAGATTAAAAAATTATCCTTTCTCATGGACAAAAAGCATACAATATCCTATAAAAAGACCAGAATCTTTCCTAAGCAAGAGTGAAGCCCCAAGCAATGCCTAAGACAGGTGGATATTATCAGAGCATCCTCCCTGCAAACCTTCATTTGCTTGCAAGTCAAAGTCCTGAAAGGATTTCTGACATTCCCAGGGAAGAGATCTCGAGTCAAGACTCGGCTCAGCAATTTAATTCAGCTTGTTTTTGTTGTCTCAGTTGTTTGTTCAGTATTTATTGCCAGGCTTTGTTTTCCTGTCACCTCCATACCCACTCCACTGCCCTTGTTTATCACGTGGCTCTCCACACTCTCATAATCCTCTGAGCTTCCTTTCAAGTAGCTTGGGGAAAAAAAAATTAAAATAAAAAATCACAGTATGAGTTCATGAAACAATGTATGAATAAGTCATTTCCTCCTTTAAATACACCTCTGAGTAAATGATCCAGAGACTTTTCAAGAACCATTTACATAACAGTCGCTGATACAGGCTTCAAATTTTCATGTCAATCTCAGGATGGCATTTTAAATCACCCCATTTTCCTAAATGAGGTGAGAGAATTTTAAGAGCAGATTTTTGCCAACTTCTAGACCCCTTCTTTTAGCCCCAAATCTTTAAATGGTGAATTCTCCTCATCCCTCTCCATTTGGGGTAGAGCAGAAATGTCAGCAGTGCTCTGGGTATATAACCTATAATCCAAACACAGTTGGGTGCTACTTCAAATACATTTTCTTTTACGACTACAAATGCCATAAATTTCAGCAACTGTCAATCCCACTTCACAGCCTGCAGCTTGAAAATAAAATTTGGAGGCTTTGCTAGATGTGAGTAACCATCTACTGCAGTACTACTGGGAAGACACCTATGAATCACAAGATGCTCAACTAGTTGCAAATAAATTTAGGTAATTTCCAGGCAATATTCATAGACAAGTAAACAAGAGAGTGGAATTGGATTTCTGAGGTGTTGTGAGCACACCCAATCCTTCCTTGGGCTCAGAAACCAAGAAGAGGCTCAAAGGTGAATCTGTCCCCCAAATCTTGATGGAGTTGGAAGAGCGGTGAGGAATATGGGGGACAGGCTCTGCTCCCATGAACAAGGAACAGGAAGAGGAAACAGCTTCAATTTAATGCCAGGGGAGATTTAGGTTGGATATTAGGGATTTTTCCCCAAAAGAGACACCTGAGCAGAGCAGTGGAGTCTCCATCCCTGGAGGGATTTCAAGGCCATGGGGATGTGGCATTTGGGGACACGGGGCAGTGGTGGCAGTGCTGGGGAGTGGTTGGACTCTGATCTAAAAGGAGTTTTCCCGAGTGACTGCAATCCAGAGAAGTTTCTGGATGTGGTTCCTGCAACAGCAGGATTGCTCTGAAGGCACCAAGGGCCACATGGGAATCCAGCAGCCACAATGGGATCATCACAAGCTCCATGTGCTGCTCCAGGGCTCGGCTGGGAGCTCTTCCTTGGCCTCGGGATGCTGCAGGAATTCCCTGGGATCGCACAGATGGAGCCAAGGACCTCTCTGCCAGCCTGAGAACAGGAAGCCAGTGCTCAGATGGGCTTCTCTTGGAATGTCTTGGCCCTCAGAGGTCTTGGGGCACAAAGGGAAGGGCAGAGATGGAGATTGGGATCTCTGGAATAGTGGGAATCTCTTTGGGGGCTGGCCTCTGCACCCACAACACCCCTGATTAATTTTTGTGCTGAGCCTGGAGTTTGGGCAATGGAGGGATAAAAGAGCTCATCCACAGCAGCCGGCACTTTTGTTTGAGTGACCTGAAAGAACCCAGGGGTTGGGAGCCATAAATTCCCAAAGGCACTGCCACATTTCTTTCTTTGGCACCAAGTCCAAATGCCCAAAATGAGAACAGCTGACTTTGATGTGCCCCACGATCAGAGGCAGCACTTGTGACCCTGAGAGACTCCCAGCCCCAGAAAAGCCCATTCTTCAAGCTCACTGGAAAGGTCACAGCCTTGGAGGTGTGGAATCCAAAAACACAACGTGATTTAGAGCAGAGCTGGAGGAGAAACAAAGCAGCCGGGGAAGGGAAGTGGCAGGAAGGTTGAACTCCAGGAAAAAGGACATGGAAAAGGCAAAGAGAGCTCACAAAGGGAATCTGCAAAGAATCAGGGGGGGACGATCTGTGACCCTGAGCACTGGGGCACCCCAGCAAGAGCTGAACTCCATCACTTTTACCAGCAGAACTCCATGCAGAGCTCACCCCCACGCTGGGCAGCAAACCCTGGGAGGATTTCGCAGACAACCTACAAGCACCAGGCTGAGAAAAAGGACAGCACTGCCAGAGGAGAGGCAGTGCAGAAGGATGATGTGAAAAATCAGGGAATAGAAAAAGCCGGTGTCAAAACCAGCAGAAATCAGAGCCCAAGTGCCTTTTTCTGGTAGAAATCGTGGTTTTAGCCAATTTCAACAGGTAGTGGTGCCAACAGTGCTGCACAATAAACACTGGAGAAGAGGCTTTGGAGAACATACCCGTCACCACGGCGTGACATGTTAGTGCTGCCTGCTTCCCAGAGTGAGAACAAACAGCAAAATCCAACTCCTAATGAAGTCAAACAACCCAAAAAGGAAAAGAGCAAAAGGAAACGCTCAGTCTGTCTCTCTCCCCCATCACCAAACACATTAGCAAAATGGAGTGTTCATGATTAATTCACATTCTTTTCCCACCGTCTCTCCTGCTGGAGCAGCATAAAACCCAAGCTCATTGTTCCTGCTCTCTGAGGATGCAGGAACCTCGTGGCATCTCTAGCAGAGCTCTGGAATTTTTCCCAGCAAGCTCCAGGATTTCTGCAGGGATTTCACCCGTTTGGTGACAATTCCAGATTGCCAGTGCCAGCAGGGGATTTGTCAGAGCTCTGCAGAGAGCCTGGCACTCGCTGCCCCTCGACCGACACAAAATCCTACAGCATCACTCCAGCCATGATATTTTCTGAAAAATCCTTTCCTTAGGATTTTTCCTCCAGAGAAGCTGAGAGGCCTCAGGAACAAAATGTAAACAATGATTATCTGCTGCTGTGGAATGCAACAGGTGCATCTGTGATTGTGGTCCATGTGGTTGTTTTAAATTAATGGCCAATCACAGCCCAGCTGTCCGGACTCTCTGGTCAGTCACAAACCTTTGTTATCATTCTTTTTCTATTCTTAGCCAGCCTTCTGATGAAACCCTTTCTTCTATTCTTTTAGTATAGTTTTAATGCAATATATATAATAAAATAATAAATCAAGCCTTCTGAAACATGGAGTCAACATTTCCATCTCTTCCCTCATCCTATGACCCCTGCAAACACCGTCACACATCACATCATTTTAGGGCTCAAGGCACCAAAATTAGGCCATAAAAACTCAGAGAGTGCAGATTTTTACAGCACTGAGATGGGCACCATGGCTGGATAGAGAGATAATTAGAAGTTAGTGACAATTTGCACAATGTACAAGAAGAAAAAAGCTTTTCTTTTAAAAAGAAGAAAGCTAAAAACGCTTCGATTCTACTACACTCCATAAAAGCCAGCTTTTTGCAGCTATTTCAATTAAGCCCAGCAAACTCTTCAAAAATCTTTCAGATTGTTCCAGATCTCACCTGACTCTGTTCTACATTTTCAGGCAAGGGGAATAAAAAAAAAAAAAGTTATTTTACTTTGAAAATCTACATAATTAAAACCAGCACTGTCTTCTGATTGATAAAGTTTCAAGTGACAGCTTTGCAGCAAGCTGCCTCCCACACAGAAGCAATTTGTAAAAGCCTTTCAGAGTTTTATGTAACTGAAAATTCCGAGTTGCTTTCATCCAGGTCTTTCTTTCCAGCCCCAGTTTAAATGTGGCTGCAAGGAACTAACTGCAACAAATAGATGCCTGGATATAAGATTAATTTAGGGAGCAAACATTTTGCCTAATGATCAGGCACCAGCCGACAGCAAAAGCTTTTTCTTGTTGTTCTTTTGTATTTGGCAAATTTTGAGACAATTTTATCTTTAAAGCCCCAACTTAACCCGAATTTTTCAAGCACAACTGGTCACAAAACACTTTTGCCACCAGGTCAAATGGGCTTTTAAATTCCCCTGAGAGCAAAACCCAAATGAACTGAAACAACAAAGGAGTAAAAGATGACATTAATTCCTTCCCTGGGCTGGTGAACACAAACCTGTGTTTGTTTTTTCAGCCATGCAGCACCTCCAGCACTAGAGGGAGTACCCAAAAAAGCTGAATATTTCCTTCAGCAGAACTTCAGCAGAACCTAAGCATGAGTTATAAATCTCATCTGAATCCACATATTCTCTGAGATATTGAAAGCTGGTAGAGATTACACAACTAATTCCATAGAAATTCACCTAGTGGTTTTTAAGAATTGAAGCTCTTAGGAAATAATCTAAGCCTCAAATCCTTCACGCTTATCAGCCTCCCCAAGCATATCAAGAGTTTCTAAGGTAAAAAAAGTAAAGGTAATACACTGTAAAAACAACAACAACAAAAAAAAAATTAAAGTAGCTGAATCAATGTCGCCTCAATATCGTTCAGGAAAACAAATTTTTGTTAAATTCTAACATCACTAGAGGGTTTTTTTTCCTAAAAAACTGATCTAGTTCTTATTACCAAATAATTGTAGCATTTACAGGACAAGAACTTTAATATCCCACAAATGCAGTAGAAACTGAGTGAAAACAATGGGTTTTGATACACAAGACAAAAAAAAGGTGTCAAAAAGAGTAAAATACTGGGAAAATGTGAAGATATTTCTATTTTAGCACTGTAGAAAACAGGAAAAACTTGTAAAAAAATTTTTTTAAATATTGGAAAATATGAGAGGTTTATTTTATGTGGCCCACATCCTTGTCCTGTGGGTTTGTTTGGCTATTTGCTGGTTTTTGGTTTGTTTCTTTTTGTCCTTACTCTTTTGGTGTGTTGTTACCCAACTGTGCCTCTCCTGGAGCTCCTTTAGGCGCTGCAGGGTCTCAAACCTCATTCCCAAATACTTGAACCAATGTAAGAAATTGGTGCAATACAACAAACCACCCCATCCATCCACAAATTCCTGGCCAGGATCCCTCTGGTCAGGAATTCCTGACTCTCCTGGAGCAGGTGTTTGGAGTAGACTCCTCCAGAGGTTTCATAGATGTGGTTGATCTGTTTGTAGAAAATGGGAAAAACTTGTAAAATATTGGGAATGATGAGAGGTTTATTTTATGTGGCCCACATCTTTGTCCTGTGGGTTTGTTTGGCTATTTTCTGGTTTTTGGTTTGTTTCTTTTTGTCCTTACCCTTTTGGTGTGTTGTTACCCAGCTGTGCCTCTCCTGGAGCCCCTTTAGGCACTGCAAGGTCTCAAACTTCATTCCCATCACTTGAACCACTGTAAGAATTAGACCAATACAACATACCAACCCATCCATCCACAAATTCCTGGCCAGACTCTCTCTGGTCAGGAATTCCTGACTCTCCTGGAGCAGGTACCTCCAAAGATCTCACAGATGTGGCTGCTCTGGTTTCTCAGTTTGTAGAAAATGGGAAAAACTTGTGAAATATTGGAAACCAAGAGGCTTATTTCCCACATCTTTGTCCTGTGGGTTTATTTGGCCATTTGCTGGTTTGTAGAGCTGTTTTGGGTTTGTTTCTTTTTTTTTCCTAACCCTTTCTTGTGAGTTGTGTTGTTACCTGTGACTCTCCTGGAGCCCCTTTAGGGTCTCAAACCTCATTCCCAAACACCTGAACCACTGTAAGAATTTAGTGTAATACAATAAACCAACCCATCCATCCACAAATTCCTGGCCAGACTCTGGTCAGGAATTCCTGACTCTCCTGGAGCAGGTGTTTGGAGTAGACTCCTCCAGAGGTTTCATAGATGTGGCTGCTCTGTTTGTAGAAAATGGGAAAAACTTGTGAAATATTGGGAACGATGAGAGGTTTATTGTATGTGGCCCACATCCTTGTCCTGTGGGTTTGTTTGGCTATTTGCTGGTTTGTAGAGCTGGTTTTTGGTTTGTTTCTTTTTTTTTTCCTAACCCTTTCTTGTGAGTTGTGTTGTTACCTGTGACTCTCCTGGAGCCCCTTTAGGGTCTCAAACCTCATTCCCAAACACTGGAACCACTATAACAATTTAGTGCAATACAACAAACCAACCCATCCACCCGCAAATTCCTGGCCAGAAGAGACCCAGACCTTCCCTCTGGTTCCCTGCCCTGATGAGAAGAAAATCTCGAGCTGTTTCCTGCAAATCTGAAGGGTTTTGTTTCCCACAGCCAGCGACAGCAGCCTGAGTGATGGGTGAAAACCCTCAAGGCAGCAAACCCTGAGCACCCTCTGCCAGGCACATTTCAGAGATTTGCTGCTTCAGTCAGACTTCTCTCTTTTGTTCCAGCTCTGTTGTGATCTCTCAACACATCCAAGCATTACTTAATTCAGGAGTTTGTCACATAAAAGCCATTTTTGTTCTTCTTTAGAGGAGGTTTTCATGAGACATTTGTTCTTGCTGGGGAGCATTCTTAACAGAAAAGAAAACCTATATTAATGGTATTTTGCAAACCAGAGCGCTAAATACTTATTAAACCTTTTTCTTTTTTTGCAAGTTGCTTGCTAATCGAACTTGCTTTTTTAGCCTTCCCATTAAAAGAGAAAGTAACCACTGCCAAAAAAAAAAAAAGGGAGAAATTTGGAAATTCTGCCTTTACTCCTGTGTAATTTTTTCTCGTTGTGTGTGACCCCTTCAAAGGGCGAGCGTGGAAAAAGAAAATATTTGTGTGGCAGCAGTGGCCCCATGTCTCTGAGGCACTTGCCACACCAGCTGCAGGGATCAATCTCCTGTTTCTACAGAGAGGCTGTGCCTGCAGAGCAGCCAAAATGGAATGTTAATTCAGGCTCAGCCATGCTAAAGCCAGGCAGGGCTGGGGCATTCCTGGGGAAATACAAGGGCTCCACAAAAACCCTGCTCTGATAATGGCTTGGCAAATCATTTTACGTTTCTAATTTCTCTGGTTAGTTTGAGTCTGAGAGAAAACATCACCCTTGGAAAACCCTTCTCACTATTTTGTCCACATTTTCTACTGCCCTTTTCTATCTGCTGGTTCAGACTTTGGAGTTTTCCAGAAAAAAACTCATTCCCTGTCCCCTTCCATTGCCCTCCAAGAGTTATTGCGTTCTTCCAAGCCAAGCAAAGATTTTCCCTTTATTCAGATTCCTGCCCATCCATCTGTGGGATTATGGGGATAGAGCAAAGACAGGATCTCCCACATCCAATAATTTCAGTCCAAAACACCACACATCCAGCCCAGCACGGCTTTTTTCTTGGATTCAAGCATGGAAGCAAATTTCTGTGGGTTAAGGACCCAAAGTAAATCCCTGCAGGGTTTTTGGCCAAAATGAAGGTTAAACTATAATAACATGAAGTACCTAAGCCCTCAGAAGTCATGAAAGTTATTCCAAATTAAGCCAAAAATAAAAGGGAAAACTACTTAATCAACAGTTTGGGTTTTTCAGTTGATGCACTGAAAAACCCAGAACCTTTCTGAGAAAGAATCTTGACAATTAAGGAAATTTTGTGCTTAATCAACAGCTCCAAAAAGAAATCTAGTGTCAAAATAAACCCCTGATGTCCTCCTGACACCCAGCATCTGGGGGAAAAAGCAGGAAAACGCAAAGTCAGCCTTGATATTTTCACTGCTGGTGCTTCCCAGCAGTTCTGAGCTGTTCTCTGGGAAGATTTTGCTCTCTCCCACTGCACCTCCAGGTGCACAAGGCTGGGCCAAGCCTGTTCCAGGAGATCATTTCTCATCTTTTTATCAATTTTCATGCACAAACCAAAGCAACTGTTGCTTGTCCACCAGAACAGGCAGCCAGAGAAAGCTCAGGACTCAAGAAAATATGTTCATGACCCCAAACCATCAGGAAAAAAAATACTGAACGTGCTTTTGTGTTCTCCAGCTCTGCCCTGATCTCCTTTGCTCTTGGAAACCTCTCTGCAATCAGGGATTTCAGCAACAGAGATAAAACTGCCTCTGATTTTCCATCAGATGCTCACAGGTGCTTTTCAAAACTTTGTATTCATCAAAAACCTGGAAAACTTCATCCACTTGAGGTTGTGTCTACATGAAAAGGTGGGGTTTTTTTTTCCCCAGACTAAATCAGATAATTTAAATTTTTGGTAAATTTAGAGCGTGTAAGGATTAAGCCTATATGGAGCTCAGAAATTATTCACTTCTCCTCACAGAAGTCCGGACCAAAACCATTATGAATTTATGCTCTCCATGAGTTTTCCAGGATAAATGGGATGAGTCTGAGTTGGATCAAAGCCTGAGATGGGCTCTGAGCACTGAACGCTGTGAGGAACAAAAGGAAAAATCCAAAAGAAAAAAAGAAATTTTTTTTAAACCACTTGCATCAAAAGGAGCCTTTGCTCTCAGGTTACAGACACAGAACATCCTTGTTGTCACTCAGCTGTTACACAGCTTCAACTAAGCGCTGTTAATTACCTAATACTGAGCCACTCTCCTACCTCAAAGTCATTTTCCATCCTATTAGTTTTTATATCAGAAGTCATGCAGAACTGACTCTATTTATCTTTGGCTCTCTGGTAGAAGTTAGAGTTTCTTAAAGCTCAGACCTGAATAAAATCTTAATACCACTCTTAATTTCCCACCCATCTGAAAACTGAACTTGAAAAAGTTTGTAGAAGCTCTTCCACACAGGTCTTTTGTTTTAATTGAACTTTTCTTTTTCCCACAGGAAAGCTAATTTAGTATGACTTACCACTATGAAAATTGAAATTCTTGGGCTAATTAATTTTTGTACCTGAAATTGAATATTACGTTTCTTTTTTTTCTCCGTTTTTAACACCTCCCTCTAAAAAGTACAATCCTTGGCATGTAAAAGCAAAGGAGAGATAGAAAAGTTTCCAGGAATTCGAAAACTTCACAGGAATTAGAAGGTTTATCAGGAATTACTTTATAGGGCAATTGAAGTTTTTCATCTCTACAAGTAGCTGAAAATATAATATATAATATATAATATATAATATATAATATATAATATATAATATATAATATATAATATATAATATATAATATAATATATATATATTATTATATAATATACATTATATATATATATATAAAAAATCTGGAGGCAGTGGGAGTTTCCATTATAGAACTTTGGCATGGTGGGACAGGAACACATGAACTTTCCAACCTTATTTCCATGAGTAAAAAGCAGGAGACCCATTAAAATAATTTTCATAGGTAGAGACGAGATACACTGGTTGTATTGTTTGATAAATCTCCAAGAGCTGAAAGAAACAACTTTCCTGTACTTTCACCTCAAAGGGGTGAAGCTCATCCCAGGAAGACCAAGGAGATGACTTCAAGCACATTGGGCTTTGTCACCAAAATTATTTCATTGCACCATCTGGCCCTTAGATATTTTGCTGTTATTTTCTTTCACCTACAACTTCCTCTATAAGTATTTCCCCACCAAAATAACCCCATATTTTACACCAAATACCACAGATCTTCCTGCTGTTCATCTCTGCAGCCGTTCTTCACTCTGAATTTTTCCCTACTAATAGAACAACACCTCACTCACTTATATTTGCTAAGAGCAACTTCAATAATTGCAGCAAGCCCAGAAATAAATTGAAATCACTTACATCATCCACACAGATGGCTCTGTGCAGTGTCCTGGATACAGAAGAGGTGACATTCCACAGCCAGGTGGGACATGGGACTTCTTGAAGGAGCAGGGCTGGAGGATGCTCCCCACATGCTGTTCCCAGCAGGATTTGCCTCCCCACTTTGCTTTCCCTAACAAAGCACCCAAAACCCCACCAAGGTCATTTAGGGGTGGGACAGAGCCCAGGGTGGAGGGTAATTAGAGCAAAGCCTGATGAGCAGCAGCTGAGGTTGGAGAAAATGAGGCTCAGGTGGGACTTTGTTGCTCCCAACAGGAGGGTGCAGCCAGCTGGGAATCAGGCTCTGCTCCCAGGGAACAAGGGACAGGACAAGAGGAAATGCCTTTGGGTTGCACCAGAGGAGATTTATGTTCAATACTGGGAAAATTCCTTCCCTGAAAGGGTGACAAACCTTGTCACAGCCACCCAAGGCAGTGGGGGAGTCCCCATCCCTGGAGGGATTTCACAGCCCTGTGGATGTGGCACTTGGGGACATGGGGCAGTGCTGGGAATGGCTGGGCTGGATGGGCTCAGAGGCTTTTCCAGCCTGGGTGATCCCAGGATTCCGGGAAATGCACACAGGGTTTCCTCACATCCCCAGCTGTGCCGTGTCCCTCAGTGATGGATGCACACCATAAGCTGCAGAACAGTTGTTTTCTTTCCCATGCACACCCTGGAAGCACAAAACCACTGTTTTCTGTGCTCCCTTTCCCTCTGCTCTTGCTCATCTTTCCACACCACGCATGGTCTGGCTGAAAGCTTTCACAGAATTAATCTGAGACTCCTGAAAGGACAAAGCAGCACCTGCTGAACGTGTGACAGCAGCACTGGGCTGGGGATCAGCTCCTTGCCCTGCCTCTCATTCCTCAGGGCTTTCCAACCACCAAACCTTCATCCTGGAGAGTATTTGTGGAAACCCAGACTGTGAAACGGGCACAAGCAACACCCCACGGCTCAGACACCACAGGCATTTGGGTCCAGTTTCACATAGATTTCCAAGGATAAAAGTTTCAGCCTCAAATTTTCTAAAAAAACAAAAAGGTTCAGTTATTTGAAGCTTTTGAACCCTGAGGAATGAGGGCTGCTGGAAGGAAGGAAGGAAGGAAGGAAGGAAGGAAGGAAGGAAGGAAGGAAGGAAGGAAGGAAGGAAGGAAGGAAGGAAGTGGCGGAAGGAAGGAAGTGGCGGGCGGAAGTGGCGGAAGGAAGGAAGGAAGGAAGGAAGGAAGGAAGGAAGGATCTGACTCCATGTTCTCAGAAGGCTCATTTATTATTTTAAGTTACTGCATTGTATTAAAGAATATTAAACTAAACTGTACTAAAGAACACAGAAAGGGTGCTTACAGAAGGATAAAATGATAATTATGTAAACTCCTGACTCTTTCCAGAGTCCTGACACAGCTTGGCCGTGATTGATCATTAAGTTAAAACAATTCATATGAAACCAATGAAACAATCACCTGTGGGTAAACAATCTCCAAATGCATTCCAAATGCATGTGAGCAAGACTCAGGAGAAGCAAATGAGATAAAAATTGTTTCCCTTTTCTCTGAGGCTTCTCAGCTTCCCAAGAGAAAATCCTGGGTGGAGGATTTTTCTCCTGGGAAGCTGAGAAGCCTCAAAGAAAAAGGAAAAAACAATATTATCATTATCTCTTTTTTTTTCTCCTTTGTTTTGCTGCTTTGAAATGTGGTTGGAGATTGTTTATCCAACAGATGATTTTTTTCATTGGTTTCATGTGAATTGTTTTAACTTAGTGACCAATCACTGTCCAGTTGTGTCAGGACTCTGAAGAGTGACAAGTTTTTAATTAGTATCTTGTTAAGCCTTCTGTAAGTATTAAATATAATATAATATAATATAATATAATATAATATAATATAATATAATATAATATAATATAATATAATATAATATAATATAATATAATATAATATAATATAATATAATATAGCCTTCTAAGCCCATGGAGTCAGATTCTCAATTCCTCCTTCATCCTGGGGACCCCAAAATTACCACACACCCCCACAAACCACTCCCAAACCCATTTTTCAAACATTTTTCCCAGTTTGGGAGCTGCACTTTTGCATTGGAACACAAACCTGGCAAACGCACCCAAGCAGGGTATTTATGCAGCTCGGGATGTCTGAGGCAGCAACAGATAAATATGACTTTTTCAACTCTAGTCTTCATGTTATAAAATGAACTTTTCACACATTCAGGTTTTAGGGAAAGAAACACCATGTTTTATCAGCATATCCTATAAATGGAAATGCACATGGAGCACCTCATCAGCTGAACATCCCAACCAATCTTCACTGGCTCTCCTTCCATTTGAACCACTCACCCATAAATTATCACCTTCCACAGTCATTTCTCCTGTGGTAGGAAACATCTTTCTGAATCCAAGTATGACAAACACAATACTGCATGAAATAATGAGGTTTACACTTATTAAATTAATCAGAATTAACAATACATCAATGTCCAGGCTGAAAACAACTTTTGAGACATGACAGGAAATGCAGATATTTAATAAAAATGGGCAGGGAAGTTTTGGAGGGTTTTTTTTCCTTTTAATTTCTTTTCTGATTTTTTTTTCTGTTAATTTCTCTTTTTCAATTTTTTTTTTCTGTTCTAACCCTCTCCAGCACCAAGGGAACCTCACAGGAACAGTGAGCTCACTCTGGAGCACATCCATAACAAAACCTGCAGCTGTTTTCCTGGATTCTGTTGTGAAAACAGACTTTTGGCAAAACCTGATTATTTTGGAACTCTGCAAGGACATTTCATGTTGCACACTGCAGGTATTTTTACTTAAATCTCACAAAAAAAGGTGTCTTTGTCTTGGAGATTCAGTTTTCCAGAGACATCCATCAAGCACCATGTCAGCTGTCAAGCATAAATCAATTAACCTCTGCTGAGTAATTCTTTTTAATTACTTGAAAAGCAAAACCCTTTAGAGGTAAGCCTGTGACTTTTTTAGGGTTTTTAATAAGACATTATTTTGCTGTTTGTGTTGGTGTGGATCCTGGTGGTTTGTAAGTGTGGTTTCAGCCCTTATAAATAATCAGTAATAAATAGACACCCATAATTCAAGGCCAGCCCAGGATCTGTCACTGCTCTTCCTGAGCAATATTTTAAAATGCACCAGAGAGATGCTTCTGTTCTTTTCCAACCTGCAAGGGGAAGAAGTGACACCTAAGGCTATGTCTACATTATTTATACCACTTTGATAGATTAAATCTTCACCACAAGGCTTGAGATTTTCAAACATGCCTGAAAATGTTTAAAGATTCCACAGGTGCTCTTCCCAAGTGCAAACAAAGGCTTCTCTTTGTAGTGCAGAAAACAAAATTAAAACGGAACAAAACCCTGGGAGCTGTAGGTGGTGCTTCCAACAAAATCCTTGACTGGACATGTTGGATTCATTTATTTTTAACTCAAATATTTTTGGAACTCAGCAGAGCGATGCCTGTATGGATGTGGGGTGGGTGGGATGCACCACGTCCCCAAGGGCCACATCCAGCACCTCCTGAGCCCTTCCAGAGGTGCTGACTCCACCACCTCCCTGGGCAGATGATTCCAGGGTCTCACCACACCTGCAGGGAATATTTTGTACCCTGATATCTCATCTGAACCTCCCCTGGTGGAACTTAAGGCCATTTCCTCCTGTCATTTCGCTTGGGACACAAGAGAAGAGCCTGACCCCAGCCCACTCCACCTTCCTGCCAGGGCTCACTGAGGTTCCTCCTCCTCCTCTTCAGAAAACCACTGGCACTGATTTGGTTTCTAATTCTTAAACTGCTCAATCATTTCCAAATCTGGAGGAAAGCAAGAATTAAAAGATTAAACACATCTAACCCACACCTGAGTCTGCCATTAGGGTAAGAACAGTCTGAAATGAATTCTCTGCTAACCCAAAATACAACAGAATTAGTGGAACAGTTTGGTCCTTGACTTTGCAGCTGAAGAAAGATGCTGAGCTCCTTTAAGATCTGTAACATCTCAAGTGGAAGAAGATGTCAAAATATTTTTTATTTTGATCACTGTAAGCTGACAATGACCACTGGATTTTCATTCCCTATGTCTCCATGACCAGAACAAAAGGCCAGAATTTGAAGCCTCACTTCAGCCTAAAATTGCTTTAAACTGTGCCTTCTGAAATAGATGTCTTCCTTCTAATTCCCAAGGAGTTCACAATCATATTTTTAGAAAGGCAATTTGGAATTTAGCAAATACAGATACTTGGAAATGTCTCTGTACTTTCCTACTTTCACAAAAAGACATTAAGGTCATATATTTTTTTTCTGGAGTGGAGATGACTTTGGGGTGGATGTAACCATGGCTACCCCACTCGAAATCAAACCAAACTGCTGAATTTGGAAGTCACAGAAATGTACAGAATGCACATGATTTGATCCACAATAATTGTGACTCAGATTTTTGGAAAACCTTCTCAGTTGCTATTCCCAAACAGAGAAAGAGGAGAGACCAAATCCATCCATGGATCTCTTCGCCCATTTTGCAGCATCCACTCCAATGTTGCCATCACCCTCAACCCTAATTTTTCTTTGAATTGAGGTTTTACTGACCTTTCCTACCTCAAACTGTGCCTGGGGGTGTCCAGGTTGGACATCAGGAGGAATTTTTTCATGGAAAGGGCTGTCAAGTGTTGGGAGGTTTGGAGTCTCCATCCCTGGTGGAAAATCTGGAGGTGGCACTCAGTGCTCAGGGCTGGTGGCAATTTGGGGATTGGGCACAGCTTGGACTTGGTGACCCTCAAGGTCTTTTCCAAAATCAGCAATCTTGAGATTCCCTGACCACTCTCTAACCCAAGGTCTTTATTTTGTTATTTGTTATTTATTTTGGGTTTTGTTTGATTCTCCCCTCACCAGAGACGCCGTGAGCTTCAAGAATCAGGAATCTGCTCCCCTCCTTTCAAACTAAATAAGCAGAAATGAGAAAATCAGATGTCATCCAAATTATTTAGGTTGGAAATGCACACTGCCCTACTTTGTGCTTTGTTCTGTCAGCTCTGCTCTTATTTCAGGAAGGTTTTACTACAGAAACCGGGGCTCTGCAAAATCTAAGACTAATAGGGGTGAGTGACAGGTATATTCATTTCTGAGGAGTGATGACACTGTTTTAAATATTTAATGCACTGAAAAACATATGGAAAGAAAATAATATGAAGTTGGCTTTTGCACAATAACACCATATTTCCTGTCTCTTCCCATGTTGCAGCCACATTACAGAGAGCTGTAAAAGAAGGAAAATGGCAGATTTTAAATCAGTTATCCTGGTGCTACCAGCTTTCAAAAAATTAATTTTTTCCCCTATTTTTTTTTCATTTTTCTAGTGCAATCAATAAACAGTCCATGGCCATCAATCTCCCCACCACAGAGCAATATTTTATTTCCAAACTGATGGCTCCCCATGATGAATTACAGTCATTAGGAAGCATGACAGCCTGTTAGAGTGCCTTCAGCACATGTGCAAGTGGTGCTGACAGGAGAAAGTCGTTGCATTATTATTATTATTATTATTATTATTATCTTCATTTGGGATCATCACAGAATCCCCAAATGGTTTGGGTTGAAGGGACCTTAAATCTCATCCCATTCCAACCCCTGCCAAGAGCAGCAGTGCCACCCACACAAAGATGTAAATATTACCCTGAGCATGGATCATTCTGGACAGCCCATCAGAAACTAATTTAACTTTTTGTCCAAACATTTAAAATGACATTTCAAGGGGTTTTTTTTTCCCCTAACAGATATTTTGTGTTTTCAACAGTTGGATTTGGCAACCTTCAAATGTAGTTTTGTGGTCGCGTATTTGGATAGATCACCACTTAGGTTACTAAAACACGAAAATCAATCAAAAATAAAATTATCTAAAAAATTTACCTGCTCTCCAGATACACTGGAACATCCACAAATACAGGATCATGACTGCAAATGGAATTGGAGCTTGGCATCTGTGACTTAGCAAGACAAAGAATACTCTTAGTAAATAATTACACACGTAACAGAACTAACAGGTTGCCAGGAGTCTGAGCTGAGCTCAGTGGAAGTGGCTCCCTGTGCCAGGGAAGCAGAACAGCTTTCCCAGCTTCTGAGACCTTTCTTCTCAATCTTTTCCTACGTAAAAGCTTTTATTTTTATGTTTTTTGCTCCTGCAGCACACGTAAAAGCGAGGCGTCTTCAGATGGGAGTGAAAATAGGTGCCTGCAATGCCTCTAATGTCACAAAAACCCACCCTGGCAGGAGGCACAGGCAGAGGACAGACAGTGGAAATGGGGATTGGGGCTGGAGGGTTCATCCTCTGGAGCAGGGGGGAGAGGTGAGGTGGGAGAGGGAGCAGAAAGGGATAAAAGCCCTGGGAGAAAATTTAGTGAAGGCACAAGAAGTGGTGGAAGTGAGGGAAGGGAAGAAAAGCTCCCCACCCTCCCTTTTCATGCTGAGCCATCCAAAACTGAGATTACAGCTAAAAGCTTCCACTGACAAACTTAATGGTCTTCAGAGCCAAAATGCACCTGGACACCCTGTGGCACTCCTGGATCTGGGAATAAATACCAGCTCCAAAGGAGCCGCAGGTGACAGCGCAAAATGGGAGCACACAAAACCCAGGTAATGATTAACATAATTATCATTGTTTTCTGTGCTGTGATCTGCAGAGGATCGTGAACCTCAAAAAATTCCAGAAACATCTGAAAGCAGGTAAAGAAGTTAGATTTTAAAAAGGGAAAGAAGTTAAATTTTATTGGAGAAAAGGAAAAAAAATGTCAAGCCCGCAAAGCAAAACAGAAGAGAGATGAAATACAAAATTATGCTGAACATAAATATAAATTTATGCTGAAAAATTATAAGGAGGCCACAGCTAATTATCAGAATTTAGAGTAATATTTTTCCCACTGGCTGCTGGGAGGGGCTCCAGGATTGCAATTGAATGATGGATGCCAGGTGGGATGTTCAGAAATAATCCAAGAGGAGCTTCTGACAAATTAACAAAGACTAAATTGTTTAGTTTGGAAAATCCTGGAAGGAACACGAGCTTTGAAATCCTCCCTACATTTTGCTGAAATTTGTTACATCCAGAAGAGTTTTGGGGGGAAGCTTCTCACTGAAAGAGCAAACAAGCAGCATGCTCAAAGGAATGGAGAGTAAAGAATAATTTGGGTTGTGGTGGGCCCAGCTCCGGGACTGGATCAGCTGGGAGCATAAATAAATAAATATTAAAAATAAAAAAATAAATAAATTTTTTAAAAATAAATTAATAAAAATAAATTTAAAAAAAAATTAAAATACATACATAAAATAAGGATGGGTACAACTGGAGTGCTCAAAACTCAAAGTTTAATAAAGGAAAACAAAAGGCACACAACCATAAATGTGCATCAAAAACATAAACTGTACACTGTAGGGAGCCATTCAAGAAGACAACGAAATGTGGCAAACCCAAACTTATATAGAGGGCAGGGAACCAATGAGCAAAGAGAAACAGAAACCACACCTTATATAGAACAGAAGACTAACCAATCAGGAAGCAGGACTCATAACGTAACTTTATATGGAATAACTTAATCTGCATAACTGCTCCCATCATTCCCTTCTTCTTACCATAGCTTGTGGGGAATGGGGCACCGTTCATGGCCCTGCTGGGCTCATGGCAGATGTCACAAGGAGATAGCCCTGGCAGTGTCCCAGGCCAGGCTAGAGGGGACTTGGAGCAACCTGGGACAGTGGGAGGTGTCCCTGCCCATTGGGTGATCTTTAACGTCCCTTCAACCCAAAACATTCCATGATTTCCTGAATTTCTTCCGCCCCTACCAAACTGACTTTGCTCTATGCATGTCCAAACCTTTCAGAACGCAGGACATCCCTCTGGCTGTCCTGAGCAGCCCAGACCCCTGCCAGGGGGCTCAGGAACCCTGGCACAGAGCCCAGGATGCCCCTATGGGTTTGATTATGACCCATGGAGCAAGTTACCAACCTTAGATGAAGATCTGCAAATTAAGTAGAATGATAGTGAATTTATCACAGGGTAGAAAAGTAGATTTTGGGGTTTTTAGAATGGGGGTTCAGGGGACAAGATGGAGAAATCTGGGTGTGTCCAGCCTTTCTCCTTCTTCTTGGCCTCCATCTTCTGCTGTGATGTTGGAATTTTTAGATTAGTTTAGAGTAAAAGCTCACTGGCTAACATAGGTGATGGGTATTGGGCAGTAATTGTAAATATTGTACATGTAGTTTTTAGTATAAAGGCATAACACTGCCCCGGGGGCAGGCAGAGTGCCTGGACTGTCTTGCTGAAAGGACCTCAGCTGGACAAGAGAAAATACTTTATAGATAAGAAACAATAAACCTTGAGAATGAGAACTGAAGAGCTCTGACTCCTTCTTCAAGCACCAGGCTGGGAAAAGAGAATTTCTGACATTCTCAGGGTCACTGTGAGCAGCCAAAGGCCTCAAGACACAAACCCTGCTGAATTCCCCCACTCCCCCTGCACTGACGGGCACCAGAAAGCCCAGCCCAGGGCAGGCTGCAGATCCCAGCACAGAGCTCTGAACTTTTCTATCTGGTTCAGCAAGAACCTCCTTGGAAAGACAGGAATAACACAGCAGCTGTCAGTCATTGCAAGTGCCTCATCTCCTTTATTCCTTTCCGTTTTCCAGCTGGATGCAGTGACGCACTGGTCAGCAGCAAGAACCTGCTCTGGGCACCTCCAAATCTCCAGCACCCAAACCTGGAGATTTCCATGGCCTGGAGAGCAGATTCAGCCACATCCAGGCCAATATTTCCCCCTGTTCCAGAACCTTCTTGCTTTTACACTGCTACGGATCCGAGCCTATTGCACTTTTTTTTTTTTTTTCTCATCCCATGCAAGCTGCCATCTTGTGAGGAAGGAGGAATAAACATATGGATTCGAAATATGTTGGAATAATCACTTTCTGCACTGATACTTGTCTGTCTGTGTAGACATCAGAGAACACATAATAGTAGCTTTGTGCATGCTGTGTTATTTCACACCGCCTCCCATTTCACACGGAAAAGGCATTTGACTTTGTCTAATACAGCCTGGATTTCTCATGGATTTACCACCCAGAAGAATCCAACTGTCTAAAGCAGCCCTGTTTATCTCAGCAAAAAGACTGGAAATTTAAAGTATGGAGTGGTAAAAGAGCATCAGTGACCAATGGCCAATGAAGATAAAGGTCACAGACTGTGCCTGAGGGCACACTTCACTATTTTTTCAAGGAAAAAGGGAAAAGAATCTTGCTAAGGAGCTGTTGATCACTTATGCCCTTAACACTTAACACTGTTCAGAATTAAAATGATATAAATTTAGAAACACCACTGACATAACTTTATTAGAAGCCACGAAAAATCCATAGAATAACTAAGCATGACATTTAAGGAGCTCATTTAGCTTTCCTAAAGACCACATGGAGCCAATTGCACATGGAACAACAATGCAGGGATTTATATCCTAAAGTGATTTGGATATTCAGACATGAAAGAATTTGAGGAGAGGGAGAGAAGTAAGTGAGGAGCAGAGACATTCCTCTGTCTGTTCTCCTGCATGATTAATAAGCAAATTACATCTCCTCTCTTCCTTCTCCAACATTTTCTGAAGCGTATCTGGTCTTTTTGGGAATCTATCTTAGTATGCCAAGTAGCTGCCAAGACTTCCACACTCTCCATGCAGATGATTAAACTGGTCAAAATATTGTTGTGTGAAAAAATGAGTAAGAGGATAATGAATCCTTGGATTTGGAGTCGTCTGTAAAACCTCAGAAGAAATCTGGCAGCAGTGGGGAACACGCTCAGGATGGAAGGGAGAAGGGAAGGGAGACAGGAGGTCTCAAAAACAAGCCCTGCATCAGAACTGCTCAGGGCTCTGTGCCTCTTTGTATCTGAATTTATGCAATTGTGTTCCTCTTTTTTGTGTGCCCACTGAATAAATATGAAGGAACACAACAATTTTCTCACAAAAATCTACCCCTGAACCGACCACTTTCACCATCAAGAGTTTGAATTAATCTGTGCTGTGTTCCCTGTGTGGAAGGACAATGCCATGAATTTCCATCAGTGTTTTTCCAGAGCCTCTGGTACGAGCATGGCACACCCACACCACTGCTCACCTCACCTTTCCTCACCTGAAAAATGGGAAAGACCTGCTGGCATCACAAGGGCTTTGCTTTAATTAATTAAATCTTCCCCCAGCAGAGCATTCAGCTCACCGTGCTATTATTAATATTATTGAGGTGCAGATCCTCCACACTAATGAGGATCCTGGCAAGATGAGCAACTCCATGGCTACACAGGGAAAATATAAAAGTTTTGCGTTGGGCTTTGATCTGGGTGTGCTCTCATTAATTAGAGCAAAATATTTCAGCACCTGAAGGGGGACAATAAAAGAGCTGGAGTTGGGCTTTTTGCAAAGGATTGGAATGACAGGACAAGGGGGAGTGAATTCACAATGGCAGAGGGCAGGGTCAGGTGGGATTTTGGGAAGGAATTGTTCCCTGGGACAGAGGGGAGGCCCTGAGAAGCTGTGGCTGCCCCTGGATCCCTGGAAGTGCCCAAGGCCAGGGTCAGATTTGTCATATTGGAAATAAAAGCAGAAAAATTCACCTTTCCCTGGTGTGTTTAGAGGAGCTCAGGTGTGATGAGGAGCAGATGTGGGAGCTGGGAAGGGGCTCAGCCTGGAGAAAAGAGGGATCAGGGGGGCCCCTCTGGCTCTGGACAATTCACAGGGGTCTTAGGATGAGGGAAGAGATGAAAATGTTGACTCCATGTTTCAGAAGGCTGATTGATTATTTTATGATATATATTATATTAAAACTATACTAAAAGAATAGAAGAAAGGGTTTCATCAGAAGGCTGGCTAAGAATAGAAAAGGAAAGAATGATAATAAAATCCTGTGTCTCGGACAGAGAGTCCGAGCCAGCTGACTGTGATTGGCCATGAATTAGAAACAACCACATGAGACCAATCCCAGATGCACCTGTTGCATCCCACAGCAGCAGATAACCATTGTTTACATTTTGTTCCTGAGGCCTGTCAGCTTCTCAGGAGGAAAAAATCCTGGCAAAAGGATTTTTCATAAAATATGCCAGCGACAACTCTCAACCAAAAGTCCCAACACACACACACCCATACCTGGCCCTGATAGGCCAAGGAAACAAAACCCCATCACTTTGGGCAAACAATCTCCATATTGCATTCCACTTTTGCACAAACACAGGCACAGACAAATGAGGTAAGAATCATTTCCATTCTCTGAGATTCAGGGGATGTGAATCTCAGGAATATTCTTGGGAAGAATCGTGCCTTGCTTTTCTCTGCGAAGAGAAACGCGGTGACACTTAGCAAGAAATGTTTGGACTCTGGTCTGAGAGGGCTTTTCCACCCTCATCCATCCCAGAGTGAATCCCAGATTCTCCCCTGCTGTGCCTTTCCGGGGGTCCAGGGCCAAGGAAAGCCCTGTGATCTGTAAATGCTCCCTCAGCTCCCGCACAGCCACGCTCCCAGCCTGATTTCCATGCTGACAGTTTCGCTCCATTTGTTGAATTGTAAACCATGGAAAGCTCAGCAATAAAACGTCTGCAATCTGGAGCAGTAATGGGAGGAATGTCTCATAAACAAGATAAGTTGTTTCTTGCCAATATTGTTACACTTCATAAATACGAACTCGAGTCTGTTTTGCGTCTCCTAGATCAGTAGCAGACTTTTATTTTAATTAAACACAACATATAAAATATTCATTTAAAAAACAAACATCATTGTTTTAAAGACATTGTGCTAAATTAAATTACAGAGCTTTTGCCATCAAGTTCTTGCACAAAAGAACAATTTGGAATTGAGTGGATTGAGGCAGCACAAGTGTCCATCAAGAACCTGGTAGGTGCCCCATGAATAAATAAACTATTTCTATTTCCTGATAAGTGCTTGTATGAACCCAGTCCAATTCCCAGAGACTCCTCATTCCAGCTGGGGCTGTAATTAAGGAAGTTTATCACCTGGCAGCGAGGAAGATGCTGCCAGTCCCACTTTCTGCAGCGCAACTCCTGAGTTTTCACTTCCCACAGACATAATTTATGGTCTCATTTCATTAAATTAATGTTGGGGGTCTTTGACAGAGCCATTTTCAACAGTCTCTGCCCCAAAAGTAGTTAAATTTTGAAATTTACCCCTGCAGCTTGAGGGTCTCAAATACAACCACAACAGGTTAGCTCAAGCCTCATTCAATACAAATGTGATTTCTGGTTTAGTAACACGAATCCAGCTCCTGGGTTTAGCTCAGGATCCCAACACATTTCTTCTGACACAAGCCTCAGTGATGACATAAATTACAGAAAGCAAGTTTTCAAACTGGCAGCAAGGAACAATTTTGGGAATTGAGAAGAAATTAGCCAGAAACAGCTGAATACTGAATTTTCAGTAGAACCAGCAGCCCCCAGCCATGGCCTGGAAGGCACCAGCCACACATTTCCTTCGTGGCCAACATGGGAAATTGAATCCCTCAGTCATAAATCTACCAAAACAGAAATAGAGAAGGCAGGACTTTATTCAGAAACTCCATAGCTGAGAGCAAAACTCAGCTGCATCACACCACCATTCTGTGCCTTTAAATAAAAGTTTAAAATAACTGAAACTGCTCAATTATGGATTTTTCTGTGTGACACCAGGGTGCAACACAGACCAGTAGCCAGAGGCAGACTGGCCAAAGCTTTATGTTGATTTAATTCCATCCTTAATCCAGGAGGAAAACGGAAGGAATAGGAAAACCAAGAAGCTGCATTAATGCCCTGCTAAAATGCCAGGCTTCTGTGGAATTTCATCTGAGAATAAATGGTAAATATGAAATTACTCAAGTTTTCAGATGCACCCGTGTCTTGGGTCATTAAAAAACAAGATGTGACTTAAATACTTATTGTTCAAGTTATTTTCCAGAAGAGAAGTCCTCAATCAGAGCCAGCTTCAGGAAGATGAAGAAGAGACGCAATAAAATCTCTGTCCTGTCAGGCTCAACAGCATGGAGCAGTCTCAGAGTCCTCCAACTCTGGGGCAAGGGAGGGCAACTTTTTTTTATATGTTTTGAATTTTTTTTTAAATAAAAACAAGCAAAACAATCCATGGGCTGATTGGGGATCGCATTCTCAACAGAGACCTTCACACCCTTCCTTCCTCAGAGATACCTCTCTGGGATTAGTCTTATTTTAAGCCTTAAATCCACCTTTTTCCCAAGGGGAAAAAAAAAAATTAAAGAAGAAGAAAGGATGAACAAGATGGATTTAAGGCTTGAAATTTTCTGTTGAAATATAATTTTCACCAGAAAAAAAGATGAATAAGAAAATGCACAAACCTCAGCCATCATCTTTATTCCAGGTCTGATGTCTGATAAATTACATTGTTTACAAGGGAATAAATGCAAGAAAAACACAATACACCCTTTTCTTCACATGCTCATCTACTGCAGGAGTCATCTTATTTATTTTCAGTTTGCAGTTTCTAAACCTCAATAACTGGTTCTAATAAGCAAGACTGTAGTTTTTAATTTTTTTTAAAAGACCCTATTCAATTTCCTCTTATTTTCTGCAAATGAATTGTTTTTATTAAAAGTAGAGCTGGTTTTGGCAACAGGCTGGATGCTTTTAACTCCTAATAGAGACTTTCCCCAATCTCTTAATTTGGCAGGGCCCATACTTGCATTCCAAATTGCTTTTAGTACCTCTACTGATCCATTACACACAGATATAGTGAAAGAGTGAAGTCATTTTAGCTGATTTTATAATACTGTAGAATTCCTACGTTAAATAGTTTTTTAAAACACAAACCACACTGGGAATATTTCTATTCCTGGTCAATTTATATTAAGGAAAAAAATAAAAAAAACCAGCACAGGAATAAATTACAGGAATAAAAAAGTGGCACTGATCAGACCAAGTATTGGATGCAGTGGAGATGGAGAAAAAGGATTTTTTTTAATTCCAGATTGAGGAGGAATCTGTGAATTAGGATTCCTTCCTGATTTGCTTTTTGGGTTTTGTTTGTTTTGTTGGTTGGGTTTTGGTTTGGTTTTTATTTGGTTTTCTTTGGTGGTTTTTTTTTTTTTTTTTTTAATCCAAGCTTACCAAAATGTAAGTTCAAGCCTGGAACAAAGCTTCAAACTCCTCAAGGGAGATCAGGGTGAGTATTGAGTGAACTAATTCAGGCTCTGCTTCCTGTAAGCCTGAGACACAACACTCAATGCTTTAATCACACAGCCATTTATTTTTATAAAATGCAAAATTACTAAATTGGGCTGATAGTCAATCCATCACCAAACTGGGCAGTAAATGCTCTTCATATGGATTCCTAGTCTGGGCTGTTTCCTGATCAGTAGTTCCCTCTAATGAAAAACTTTTAATGCTTTCAGATTTCAAGACAACAAAGCGATAAAAGTTATCAGTTGAGTTCCCTTTGTAGCCCATGAGATGTAAAATCACCAGGTGGATCCTCTCTGCTTTCCCTAAAACCTGGGTGAGATTTATTCAGAATAAATCCCGAGCTGGAGTGGCTCAGAAAGGATGGAAACACATCAATTACCATTGCTCCTCAGTGGGCTCTCACCAAATTCAGCTTTTCCTCTCCTTTTTCCATGGATCCCAAGCTGTGCTGGGGTTGCTGATGGACAATCTCACTGCCTGGGGAGCGATGTCTTATCAAGGCTGCCCTGGAGCAGGGGCTGGGCAGAGCCCCAGAATAAAGCAGGGATTCATTCCCAGCATCTCCTCCATGGATCCACCTTGGGCAGCACCAGAGCCCAGCCAGGGCTGCACCCAAGATGAACCAAAATGGCCCCAAAATGCACGAGCGCTCCCGGGCTCTGTCCCTGGGATCAGTTCTGCTCCATTTGCACCTTGCAGTTCATTGTCCCATCCCAGCTTCAGCCCCTGCAGTCCCACCCTGCTTGTTTTTCTCTCTCCAGCCCACGGGGTTTGTGCTCCTGGGCTGAGATTTGGGTCATTTGTCCTGGTTCCTGTGGCACTCACATTCTCTGAAAAAATTCCTTCACCCGGGATTTTTCTCCTGAGAAGCTGAGAAGCCTCAGAGAAAAGGGAAACAATAATTATCTGATTTGCTTCTCCTGTGTTTTGCTCATGTGGAATGTGTTGGGAGATTGTTTACCCACAGGTGATTGTTTCATTGGTCTCTGGTGTGAATTGTTTTCACTCTTTGGCCAATCTGGGCCAAGCTGTGTCAAGACTCTGGAAAGAGTCACAAGTTTTCATTATTATCTTTTCACCATTGAGTAAGTATCCTTTCTGCATTCTTTAGTACAGTACAGTATAGTATTTTTTAATATAATGTAGTATCATAAAGTAATAAAAAAGCCTTCTGAGAACATGGATGCATCATTCCTGCCTTCATTGGGGCTTTCCCTGCAAACATAAGAGATCCCCAGCTGGAGCAGGAATTGTTTTGTCTCCCTGCTCTGTGCACAGAGCTCAGCATCGCTGAATGTGAAGCTCAGAGCTGCACACTGAAGCAGCACAGAGCCTGAAACATAGAAAAGCCAAACCTGAGGAATCAGAAGCAGCTGGAATTCCAGGCCAAGGAGATCTGCACTTCTCCCAGGAACACACATCCATCAGCAAGGCAACACTAAACTCCTCTTTGGCTGAGGAACACAGAATTCCAGGCTCAGTAGCCCCAAAAAGGGACTAAAATGTCTCAGTGCTAACAGACCTGTCCAGACCCCTTCCACTTCTGCACATTTTTATCATCCCACAGAGCTTTAGGGACTCACCACCTTCTCTAATAAAAGTCTGAACAAAAGCTGGAATTCTGAAGGATTTGGGTTGGCTTTGTATGACCCAAGCCTCTCTGTTCTCCTGAGCAAACACCATCCCCCAGCCCCTCACTCTCACGTCTCTCCTTTTCCACGCTGACCAGGGAAGTCTGAGCCTCCCTTGTATATCATATTCCTCACAAATCATAAATATTTGCATTGTGTGAAAGAAGTGACTCGCTGGATGGATTTCATTTCAGTGTAAACCCCGAGGATTGTGACTGGCATTGCCAAACAAATTCATACGCAAATCTTTGCCACCTTAATTCAGCACAGCAAGAGTTTGCCCAGGCTGAGATCCCTGAAGAGTGACACAGAATCACGGAATTATGGAATCATGGAATTATGGAATCATTAAGGTTGGAAGAGACCTTCAAGATCATAAAGCTCAAGCATCAGCTGATACCACCATGACAAATAAACCCTGTGCCAGTGTTTAACCAATTTTCTGTGGAGAAATTGTCCCTAGTACCCAACCTGGACCTCCCCAGGTGCAGCTTGAGGCTGTTTCCTCTCCTGTCCCTTGTTCCCTGGGAGAAGAAAGGCAGGAACCTGCAGGAAATGCTGATAAACTCAAGGAGATGTTCCAGCCTTGGATCCGAGCTGTGCTACTGAGCCTGCAATTTCCCCTCCTCACTGCAGCAGCCTTGTGCTGATAAAATCCAATTGGAATAAATCACTCCTTTTTTTCCTGATTGTTATTTATCTGGAGTGGCTGAGAACTGTGTTTTTGCTGATCTGAATGAATTGCTGTTCTAAATAACAACTAAATTAACTTTGGTGTTTCCATTAGCATAGTGAGAGCCTTGAGCTGGTTATTTTATAATCACTCAAAACTGCATTTTTATTCAGCAGCTTTATCATAACATTTTCCTAAACTAGAACTTGCACAGCATTTAGCAAGCTGAGGGAAGTTATGAATGTCAATATCAGTGGTAGAACACAAGCAGAAAAAATGAAAATCTAACAATCATTAAGGTTGGGAAATATCTCCAAGATCAACATGGCCAAACTTGAACTGGACGCCAATTTTGTCAACTAAACCACAGCACAAAATTCTGCTCATTTTTGAGTCTCTAATCATTTTTGGAACACTTAAATTCTGTCCCATTTTTTTGGGAAAATTTTTAAAACTTTTTTGGGAAAATTGATAACCCAAAGTTATCAGCAGGTTGTGCTGAAAAATTGCTGCTGTAAAATTTCTGTTCACCAGGGAATGTGTGAAGCATCCAGGTGGAATGAAGCGTGTTGGGAATTCCTCATGGAATGTTCCAGCAGGTGTGTGAGCACGGTCACACCTCCTGAGCAGGAGTGGGAATATGGAATTTTATTATCACACCACTTAGGCAAAACAGACCTTTAGAAAAATATATCCCCGAGCTTTCTGCCAATTTAAACACTTTCTCACACGTTATAACTGTTATTAAAAATGCTTCAGCAAGTCCCCAGGTATCCTTATTTTTCCCAGATGTGTCCAATATTCCTCAAATATGCACAATCCTAATAAACAGCCACGTTTCTGCTGCAAATTCATGGAAACCTCTCACGGTGCTCAGATGGGATCCCTGGAGCTGGTAATTCCCAGCATCATGAAATTAAGGAGCAACCCTGATATTTTTCAGCTGGACCAAAGTCCAGCTCAGCACCATTTCCCAAAGTTAACGAAATTTACTTCCATCCATTCTAAATATATGTGGGGCTAAATATAGTAAAGCTCAAGTTGAAAAATCACGGCTAAAGCAACATACACTGAGTCTCAGTCTGTGCACCAGCTGTGGGGAAAAATGTGCTGAAAAGTAGAACATTTCGTCTCTTTTCATTTATCAAACATTCAGTTGCAAACACACAGTCATCTGTTTAAGAAGAGCTGAGAATCTGTTAAAATTATTCATTTGATGGTCTTCTGAATTTAAATCGCAATTTTCTCTGGAATTCGAATGCTCAGGTAACTCTTTCTGGATAAATGCTTTCAATCAAAAAAAAAGTCTTTTTTTTAAATGCACTTTTATATTTCAGCCACAGTTTTTCATTTATTTGTTAGTTTATAATTTATTTGTTAATATGAGCGATGACACTTTTCTAGACAGTTGTACAACACGTACCTACATCAGGATACAGATTAATGAACCAACCAAGCTGCTGGGATAAATTCAGATATCCATTTATTTCTTTTTTCCCGTGTTATCATAGATAAGAGGATTGCTAATGCCATGTCAAATTTGACATTTCCATCTCTCCCAAAGAAGGATTTTGTTGTTTTTACAATTCACCATGCATGGATCTGTGTGAGGAGGAATAAGCACCCAGGTGGAGTTCAGATGAAAGATTTTGGGCAGACCTAGGATTTTATCTTTTCTTTCCTTTTGAAACCTGCAAGGATAGCAAAGGATGGTTGGAACTGGTGGCTCTCTGTGAGCCAAATCAAACTTTCACTCTCTAGAACAGTTGTCTGGATTGAACTGATTCTGTGCAGTCTCTAAAGCCAAGACTAAGAGAGGTTTTTGCTTTTTCTCCTCACACACTCCCATTCCTTCAGTGACTGTGTCCGGTTTGAGCCCAACTTCTAATCCTCCTCATGATCCCTCCTTCCTTTCTTCCTTGCACATTTTGTTCTCCCTTCCCTCAATAATACAAACCTGTGGTTGTCCTCGATCATCTTAAAATGTCTGATGGTGCCATTGATGCTCCCCCCATTGCCCTTTTGTTTTTCCATCATTTCCCCCTTTTTTTCTAATTTTTTTCCTCATTTTATCTCCTTCTCATTCCTTTTTTTCCAGAGATCTCTGCTGCTGCTTTGCCATCTCTCTCTGCCATCCTCTTCCAGGCTCCCTCCCTTCAGCTCTCCCAAAGAACCTCCCAAGGACCACAGCAAATCTCATTCACTTCTCCAACTCAAAACCGTTATTCCACCCATTTTTTTCAAACCGCAAATCACCTAATTTCCTTGCCAGCTCTTTTTTTTGTTTGTTTGTTTTCCCCTGACCTAATCCTCCAAGTCTCCATCTCTCTTTTCCCCTCTCCCTGCTCCCAGGAGGGGAGGATGTTCCCTGCAGACACCCCTACATCGCATCTCTCATCAGCAGCTTTGACGTCTCTTCACATTTGAGGACACCCTCCCACTCCGCTGCCTCCTCATCCTCTGTCAGATGCTTCCCAAAAAGCCGCGGCGTTCCTGGTGACAGGAAAAGGGTTCAGCAAAGTGCTGGCACCCGAGGGCTCTGCCAGTGAACCTCCCACAGCCCGGGACAAAAATAAACAACAACAGGCAGAGATATGGCTCAGCAACCATATGCTTGGGGTTTTTGGCTATCACCAAAAAGAATGGGAAGCTCTGGCTCCCTGAGAATCAAACCACCCATAAAGCAAAAAAAAAAAAAAAAAAAAAAAAAATTATCATCCATCATGCAGATAAGCTTGAAGCCCAGACAATCTGATGAAGCGCATTGGCTCGTGTTTGTTAATTCTTAGAGAACTATTTTTGATTGTTAAATTGTCTGTTAGGTTGTTTTTCCTCCCAGCTCCCAGCCCCAGACAGCTGGAGGTGTTTAAAGGAAAAGTAATGTGCATTTTTTTTTTCCACAATATGGAGAATTCCTATTCTTATATTAGTTTTTATTCTTAGAAGCTTGAGCTGAAATTTGAGTTCCACTGCAATGCTTCCACTAATTGCCTTGAATAATTCAAATTTTACCACTCTCAAGGGCACAACTGGAGCCAGACTCTTCTAAGCCATATTTGTTACTCTGGAGCCAACAAAATAAGTCCATTTTATGTTGTAGAGCACGCTGAGCTTAAGTTACATTATTTTGGTTGCTTCACATTTAGACAAGTGAAAAGAAAAAAAAAATCACAGTGGGTCGACTTTGCCAAGGAGCCCACCAAGAAACCCAGAAGAAGCCCAGTTCTACTTTGGAAGCAGCAGGAACACGTCAAAAACCGCAGCATAACCCTGAAAATTGTCCTTTGTGGAAGAAAATTAGCAAAGGCCTGAACTGTGGGATCTCTCTATTTTTGGCTCAAGAGAGAAATTCTGAAGCTGCTGATGATTTGAAATAGGTCCTGAAGAGAAGGAAGGAAGGAAATTAGATTTTTTTTTAACTTACAAAATTGTCTTGCCTGTGTAATAACACTGAGCATGACTGTCACTCCGAAGACATATTAGCTCATTTAGGTAATTAGTGTGAGCAGCATGTTTCCCTGCTTATTCCATTCAATTATAGGGTGCTCACTTTGTCATTACTGGAGTATCTTAATGTGACTTGTAATTAGTGTAATTACAATCCAATGTTAATTATATCTGCCACTTAGACATAATTTTATATAGTAATGGTCTTATTCTCAATAACCTTATTATGTTGTTTATTCAAACAGGAATTTAGCCTTCTTTCATGCGTCAAATATGGAGATTACAAAAAGTACTGCCTGTCATTTTTGTAGTTATGACTCGGGGAGCTTCGCCTTGCAAAATCATATTTGGGGCAATCAATGAATGGAGCAAACCAAATTATAGGCTCTGATTATTAGAGACATGCTGAACTCACAGAAATGATTTGCACAGGAGGCACATGAAGTCATCCCGTGGTTCGTGAGAGCCTCACAGAGAGGGTCAGGGGCTGCAAATTAACCAGGGAACAAGAGATGGGACACACAAAGTCTGGGTGCTGCTGCTGGTGGTGGTGCTCTTATTAGCAGTGTGATAAACTAGCAGTGGCCAAAGAAAAAGCCCTGGGAAAAGATTCCCAGTGTCAGGGACACCTTTTGGTACAGGGATTGCACATCAAAAAATTAAAACTGATGAGCACTTTTAATTTTTCATAGGTTTGCTCTCTCTGGTCAACAGTCAGGGGCTGCAAATTAACCAGGTAACAAGAAACGGGACACACAAAGTCTGGGTGCTGCTCTTATTAGCAGGGTTATAAACTAGCAGGAGTAGAAGTGGCCAAAAAACACTCCTGGGGAAAGGTTCCCAGTGTCAGGGACACCTTTTGGTACAGGGATTATACTTCTGATGAACATTTTTAATTTTTCCATAGGTTTTCTCTCTCTGGTCAACAGCCAGGGGCTGCAAATTAACCAGGGAACAAGAGATGGGACACACAAAGTCCGTCTGGTGGTTCTAGTGCTGCTGCTGGTGGTGCTCTTATTAGCAGGGTAATAAACTAGCAGAAGTGGCCAAAAAAATGCTGGGAAAAGATTCCCAGTGTCAGGGACACCTTTTGGTACAGGGATTGCACATCTGATGAGCAGTTTTAATTTTTCATAGGTTTGCTCTCTCTGGTCAACAGTCAGGGGCTGCAAATTAACCAGGGAACAAGAGATGGGACACACAAAGTCTGTGTGCTGCTGATGGTGCTGCTCTTATTAGCAAGGTAATAAACTAGCAGGAGTAGAAGTGGCCAAAAAAAAATCCTGGGAAAAGATTCCCAGTGTCAGGGACACCTTTTGATACAGGGGTTACACATCTGATGAGCATTTTGATTTTTTGCAGGTTTCCTTTCTCTGATCAACAGCATTTTTGGGGGTTCAGCCACACTTTGGGTTTAGTTCCCAGGAGAGGGGTTTTGAAGGGTTTTTGCTGATTCCTGAGCTTTGCTTCCCACTGTGGGAATGGATTTCTGCTTCTTTTCCTATGAGGAAATGCTGGGAGAGCTGGGAATGTTCCCCTGGAGAGGAGAAGGCTCCAGGCAGAGCTCAGAGCCCCTGGCAGGGCCTGAAGGGGCTCCAGGAGAGCTGAGAGGGGCTGGGGACAGGGATGGAGGGACAGGAGCCAGGGAATGGCTCCCAGTGCCAGAGGGCAGGGATGGGTGGGACACTGGAAATTGTTGGGAATTCCAGGCTGGGCTGGGCTGAGCAGCTGTGGCTGTCCCTGGATCCCTGGGAATGTCCACGGTCAGGCTGGAGCACCCTGGGATATGGGAGATGTTTCTGCCCATGGGACAACCCAAACCATTCCGTAATTTTATGAAGAAAAACTGAAGGACATGTCCCAGGAAAATCCTTGGTGCCCTGGCACTGGGTGCTCTCCCACAGCACCAGACGGAATCTGAAATAAAAATGCAGGAAATGCAGCCAGAGGGGTCTCAGCACCTCCTTGCTCTGACCCCACCACTGGCCACCACAGCCAGACAGCAAAGACAGATTCTTTCTGAAAAATGAGGGTTTTTTAGGAATTAACCCCATCGTGGAATTAACTCCCTGGAAGCAAAGTGCTCTCCAGGCCAAATCCCTCTCTGCCCCACACTGCCTTATGTGCTACCTCAAATGGCCACAGTGAAATATATTTGGATTAAAAAGCCCTAAAAGATCCAGTCCAAACAAAGCAGATATTTGTGCCTCCAGAGAGGCCCACCAGGACAAGTCCCACATGACAATCAGTCCTGTTATTTAATGCACAGTGCTGAAATGTGCCATAAGAGCCCCAGAGCAGAGAAGGGAATTTGGCAGCTCTCCGGGAGATGGAAACCAAGATCCTCCTAATCCACCTCTTTTACTGAGCCTGAAAGGGGTTTCAAGCTTTGAGCTCTGTCTTTGGAGGCAAATGAATCATCCAGATTTCCATGGCTCAGGGTGATGTCCCAAGACAGCTGCCAGCTCTCAGGAAAATCATGGAGTTTCACAGTGAAAGCAGAGAGTCAGTGAAAATAAAAGTAAATCAGGATATGGACACCAGGGAATGATGCTTAACCCAGCTGGGAAAGCAGGAGACATTCTGCCGTCCTGAGGGAGCCTTAGGGAGGAAATCCCATGGGGAGCTGAGCCCCCTGCTCTGGATGATCCTTCCATCCCAAACCACTCTGTAATTCCGTGATTTTATGATATATTTGATCATTCTTCCATGCAAGACTTTTCCTTAGTCCCTTTATGTTTCTTCCACATAAAATGGGATTTTTTTTTACCACTAAATCTTGCATTTGGTGGGTATGAATCCTTCTCGGATTCTCTTTCTTTACAACTACCAGGGACCCTAGAATAATCATTTTTAATGATCCAAAGGAAATGCAAAAATACTTCTTTTTGTTGTTTTTGAGGAGTCACACAGAACACATCAGGATTAACAGAGTTCTGACATTTATGGTTATTTCAACCTTATTTGGTAATTTCACATGTGAAAGTATCTCAAATCCAACACACAATTCATGCACAGCATTGCTTACTGAGATATTGCAGCATTAGGTGATCAAATATATCAGTTGGTTATACAGTAACTGTAATTTATTGTTCCTGCAATACAAATCTTAATGGCACTTCTGCATAAATAGTGTTTTCCCACTGGCTGCCATGTAAATCATATTTCTGCCAGTAAACTGACATTTCTACCTGTTTCACTTGCCTTTTTTTCCTGATTTTTAACTCAAAGCCCATCTCCTCAGAGCAGGCAGTGGATTTAGAGCTCCCCAGTCACCAAAGTCACTCATTCCTCACCTTGTGCAATGTGCCACCACACCAGGGCTGCAGCAATCACCATTTGGATTTTATTGCTTAAATTCATCAGCAAAGGCATCTCTGGAATGTGCATTCAGACCTAAGAATTAACCATTAACCAGCAGTTTTCCTAACAAAGCTCACCCACTCTTTTTGGTAGCTGAAAGGCCGCAGCAGGAGGAGCAGATCTGCAGTGCAGGAAATGTCTTTTCTCTCTTCCTAAACCAGAGCAAAGTTACATCTCAGAACAGGTTGTTCCCTACATTTTACTGGGGTTTCTGGACAAAACAACATCCCTGCACTGTCCAGCTAGAGGAAAATTCTGCTTGGAAAGGAATTCAAGATGATTGATCCAGGCCAGGCTGGACAGGGCTTGGAGCATCCTGGGACGATGGAAGTGTCCCTGCCATGGCAGGGGTGGCACTGGATGAGCTTTGGGCTCCTTTCCAACCCAAACCAGTCTGAGTTTTTAAGTCTTTCATTTCCAAGCAGAATTTTCCTCTGGCTGGACAGCGCAGGGATGTTTTTTTACACAAACCCCAGTAAAATGTAGGGAACAGCCTCTTCTGAGATGTAGCTTTGCTCTGGTTTAGGGCAGCGGGTGGGAAGAGAGAAAAGACATTTCTTACACTGCATATCTGCTCCTCCTGCTGTGGCCTTTCAGCTACCAAAAGAGTGGGAGAGCTTTGTTAGGAACACTGCTGGTTAATGGCACACCTATTTTCAGTCCCAGAAAAGTCTGGGAGCTGATTCCTCCACCCATCTCCTCCCTGGATTTGTTCCCTTTTGAGAGGTCACTCTTGGGCCCATTTGTGCTTTTCCACTGCCTGACCAGGAGAGACACCCCAGGCAGCCCCAGGATGGATTTCTGCCCCTCACAAACCTCCCCTGACTGTGGGATTTGTCCGCCCTGGAGTCCATCTGAGAGAGGCCAAAGACACCAAGGCCCATCCACCTCACCCAAGGATGGAACAACCTCCACCATGGTGCTCCTCAGGAAGGTTCCCCTCATGCTGTCATGAGATCTCCACAGAAGAGCTTTTCACTCTAGAGGGACTTAATTCCAGTAATTAACTACCTCAATATTAAAATCTGTTCCCTCATTTTTAACCAGCTCTTCCCTGCTGTGATTTTTTGCTGTCATTACTCATGTTCTATCAACAAGGGGCATGGAGAAAAAAATGTTTCTTTCCTCTTCCCAACCCTTTCCAGATCTGAGGATTTATTGTCACTGGGAATCCTGAATGAGAGCACAGAGTAAGGATTAAATCTGTGAAGTCTGAGTGGCCTCTTCCTTCTCAGGCTCTCCCTGTTCATTCCTGCAGGTTTCCCTCTGCATCTTCCCCACCCTAAAGTCCACTTTTCACAGAATCCCCAAATCATTGAGGCTGGAAAAGACCTTTAAGATTGAGTCCAACCAATCTTGAGCATTGCCAAGGTCCCCAAGTGCCACATGGCTTTGGAGTCCCTTCAGGCATTTCAAGAGCGATTTCCTTGGTGAAAAAAAAAATAAATTAAATCCAGGGATTTTATTTCCATTTTTTTCACCAGGAAAATCCAGGGATTTCATTTCCAGGGACTCCACCACTGCCCTGGGCAGCTGTGCCAAGGATGGACAACTCTTTCAATGAAGGAATTTTCCCTAATAAGCAACCTAAACCTGTCACCCTGTATTTTTAAGATTTTCTGAGTCTTCTGATGTTGACATTCTTGTAGTGAACTTTCTCACACACTTTCTGTAAATAACTCATTGTTTTGCATTTTTTCATGGAGGAAGAGAAATCTGATGGACTGTTAGTTTGTCCAGTGTCATTGGAGAGGTGGCACTGCCACCTCCAATCCACTGTCACTTTTGGAAATCTATAAATGTTGGAGTCAGAAAATAAACTTTTATTTTCCTTCACCTTGAGAGCAGCGGCGTGCGCTTGTGTTCTTTCGTGTCCTGTATTGACAAAACCTTTGCTGGTTTAACTTCAGGCCATTTCCTCCATCCTCTCCTTCCCAAACCTCTTCCTGTCACTCAGACACCCCATCCAACAGCCTCACCCCATCCCTGCCTCCCCATGCAGCCTCTCCACGCCCAGGATGTCAAGGCTGAAGCACCTGATGGATTGGGGCAATTATTGTATCTCAGACATACAAGTCACACTAATGCACAGCAAATACAGCTCGCCCTTAATTACAGCTACAGACATGGACATTTGTTTTTCTTAGTAATTAAAATGTTCTATTGTGCTTAATACTGTTATCTGTATTCTTTGGTTAAGTGCAATTTAATTTGCTTTAAGAAAGCTGGGTATAATTTAAAATGAAAAATGTTTCCCTTCTGCTATTTTTCCCCCCCTAACGCTATTATTTGCCATGACTGCAGATCTGGAACACAGCAACTTCTGAGTTTGTTCTCCAAGTTTCTGGAAGGTGATGCTGTTCCAAAACCAAAATAAAAACCATTTATTTGTGACTGATTCTGGAGATTTCCTGGTTGCTAAAGCACTTAGTGGGATGAAGGAGGTCCCTGAGGCCTTTCCAGGGCAAAGAAGCTTTCACAAGGGAGTAAAGGAGGTCTCTGAGGTATTTCCAGGGCAAAGAAACTTTCACAAGGGAGGCAGAGGCTGCATTGGGGTCCCTGGGGTCCCCTGGTCATGGCTGAGGCGCTGTAATGAGAAACATGGGCTAGAATCATGGATGGGTTGGATGGGACCCATGGATGGGTTGGATTTTGGATTGAGTGGGACCTCGCAGATCCTCTCATTCCAAATCTCTGTAATGAGAAACGTGGATTAGAATCATGGATTGGGCTGGATGGGACCCATGGATGGGTTGGATTTTGGATTGGGTGGGACCTCGCAGATCCTCTCATTCCCAATCTCCTGCCATGTGCAGGGTCACCTTCCCTGTGTCCCCATTCCATCCCAACTGCCCCAGCGCCATCCAACCTGGCCGTGGCCACTTCCAGCCACAGCCTTCCTGAGCCACCTGTGCCAGGGCCTCACCACCCTCACAGAGAAGCATCAATTATTATTAATTAATTCAAGAACAGCTGACAGAACTCCCCTTAAGCCCTCTCAGTTTCCCTGCAAAATGGGAAATGTTTTTGGATTTTCCACATATGAGAAATAAAAAATCCCAGTGGTGCTGGAAGCAGCTCAATCCCACATCCACCTGCACAAGGAGCCAGAAAACTTCTTAGTCATAATTTTTTTAACCCAAAAACAAGTGGGAAGGTCTGCAGGCATAAATTTGCTCTGTCATTAAGGTTGCTGCTGTTATTAGTTGGCTTGTCAGAGCTCAGAAGGAATTCCTTCCTTGCAGGAAGTGGTTGTGTTTCTGCTGTCCCCTCTGGAATCATCTCCCTCAGAGGGATCCAGGGCAGGAGTCACAGGAAGGAAGGAGCAGTGTTCCAGCAGCAGCAGCAGCTCAGGTGTTGAGAGTTTTTTGCAGATGGAGGAGTTTTTGTTAGACAAGGGCCATATTCAGCTGATGCACAATCCAGCCTGCTTGTACTGATGGACAATGGTCACGTGCACAAACAATGAATAATGGACAAATTCAGACATGGGGTCGGTATATCCTTGAAAGAGATACAAGAAGAAGAAGAATCACCAGGACTCAGCAAGTTTGTCAGCAAGTTGGGGAAAGTCAGAAAAAATAAACCATGAGTAGGCCTGACGAGCACAGCAAGACGCGTGAAAAATTAGGGGATCCAATCAGCATTCTAATTTAGACGTGTGAACAGCCAAGATTAACCAATCATGTATTAGCTAGAGACATGTAGACAGTGGAGATTTATTATAAATATAGTCTTTTTAGAGATAATAAATTTGGCTTCACGGGATCATGTTGGCCGTGGTGTGTTGTCCCTGAACCTCCGCGTCCTGCACTCAGGGAGGAAGCACTGCAGCCTGTGGGACTGGCTGCCCTCTGTCCCGCACTCCCCAGGAAGGGATCCAGCCCCAGGGCTCCAAACCACACTCTGGCTCACTCTGTTTCTGGAGAAAAGGGTTTTTGTAAACACCACGGGGCTCTCGAAGAACGTCCTGGCCGGGCTGTGCTGCACAAACAAAGCCCTTTCCAAAGCTCCCTGCTCAGCCTCGTGCCAGCAGCTGACTTTCCCCATCTCACAGGGTCACAGGAACTGGGAAATTGTGAAATCACCCCGCAGAGATGGCCTGCTTTAATCTCAGCTGTCATTTCGCACGCTCTAGGAAGGACGGAGCAATGTTTGAACATCATCCACTCCCTTCCTGTAAATTCCTCCGCTGTTTCTGCTCCTTGTCTCAAGCTGGAGGATCTCAAACTGAATCTGAGCTCCTGCTCTCCCTGCATGACTCATTAGGAGAGCACAGAAATAATGGTGCCAATGCTCACTCAAAAGAGGTCACAAAGTTCTGCTCCAGAACTTTGGTTCTTTAGCTCGAGATCTGAGTTTTCCCCAGCCCACCTTCCACACACAAGTTTGGTTTTGTCAGGCTGTAAAAAATTTTGTGTTTCAAAGCAGAATTTTGTTCAACATGAAATACAATCCTAATCAAACCCAAATTTCAGTGTCAACCTTATTGTTAAATATTATACTATACTATATTATATTATACTATACTATACCATACGATATTATATTATATTATATTATATTATATTATATTATATTATATTATATTATATTATATTATATTATATTATATTATATTATATTATATTATATTATATTTTTATATAATTATGAAAGAGGTTGCCCATTCCTGGAAATAATCAAGGCCATATTGGATGTTGTTGTCTGCAGGTTTTTTCTCAAATTTAGGGAGACACAAACCTTGCAAAATAATAAGCATCACAAAACCTTATGGCATAGAAACAGAAAATTGAGGGAGGAGAGTGGTGTTTCTAATCCAGAATAAACCTTCTTCCTCCCCCAGAGAGCATTCCAAAACCCACACAGTTAATGAATGAAGTGTGCATTAGTAATGAGGATAAACCAAGCAACTTTGGGTCATTGCTGTGAATATTTCACACTACTTAATGGCAAAAAGGTCAACTTCCAAACAGAAGATTTTAAAATGCTGTAAGAATCTGTAAAATCAATTAATGAATTTACATTAATTCAATGCCAATTAAGTACATTAATTAGTACAAATTAATTACATTAATTAATGTAATTAATTACTGCAATTTCAGGGATCTCAGTGTAGTGTAAGTCTTTCACCAGAGTCTCTTTTTGGCTGTTTTCCTTTGCCACTCTCCTGTGACTGTGGCTCCTTCCTCTCCAGCACCCTGAACCCATCCCACAGCTGCGAATTTGCTCCACTTGCCACTCTTAAATCCTAAACCACAAAGGCACAAAGAATTCATTTCTTTTCCTGTTTTTTTTTTTGTTATTTTTTCCCTCCTGGCACACAAAGCCCTGCCAGAATTCTGCATTGCTGCACTGGCCTGGCCTGGGGTTTCACCCTGCAGCTGACACACACTAAAATCACAACTTGTGCTCTCAGAATTTAACACGTGCGGTTAACCTCTGTTCAAAATCCCCATTTTCCCTGAGGGCATGCAGCCATGGAATGCAGAAACCCTCCTGGCCTGCATCCACCTGAACCCCTCTCTCTGTCCTAAGAGAAACAGATAATATAATTAATATAGATACAATTAAGCTTAATTAATAATCCAGCCAAAGCTCACTCCTCTAAAACCAACAGTCAGATAACCCAGCTCTGCGTCAGGCCCCATAAAACACTTTGAAAAGCAATATGTACAATTGCAATTTTCCAGCAGAGACCCAAACAAATTAGCAGCTTGTACTCCTCTGTGCTTTGCTAATAATTTGTTTGCAGTGCTGTAATGAGGGGCAGGAAATAGAAACAGCCTAATTAAATTGGGGTGGGTGGGGAGCAAACCATCAATCCTGCTTAGCTGCAGCTTGGTGGGCTGCACCCCCCCTGTGCTGGCAAGAAATGATTTTTAAAAAAAAATAATAATAAATTAAAGGGCTAAGTAGAAGCAGAGTGAAGATTGCTTTGACCTGGATTGTATTTACATGAGTTATTTATCAAACTTTTTATTAAGATTTTGATTTAACTGCCTGATGTTCCATCCCACCACAGAGAGCAGTAGATTCACCCCCAAACTTACTGATCTAAATGCTGCATGGAGGACCAGGGCACAGAACAGAGACGTTAAAAATTAAAATTTAAAATTGCAAAAAATTTAATTTAAAATTAAAATTGGATTCAACCAGTATCTCCTTCCACAGAAAGAGTTTTGGGGACCTGCAGAGAACATTAAGGCTTCTTTCAGCTGGACTCAATAATCCCCATTTGAGGTGAGAGCTGCACCTGATGATATCCATGCCCATCCTGTCTCCCAGCCACAAATGGTTTCACTTATCAAGGAACAAAAAAGGGTTAAAGCTTTGGAAGCTACTTGAACATGAAGCGAACCAAATGTATTTCACTGAACACACGAAGAGCTGAAATTGTCAAAACGCAGAAGAACTCTGCAAGGAGATTCCAGAAACCCAATGTGTCACAAGACTGGTGACACAAAATACCCCTGAAGATACCCCTGAATTAACATTAAAAATAAATAAAATATCCCTGAATTAATATTAAATCTCCAGCGGAGCATTTGCCCTGATCTCCCCAGGAGCCAGGCTGAACTTATCTATCATTTATCTGATATTAACATCTATTTATTTGCAAACTGAGCTTGCAGCTTTGCTCATTACACAGAATTTCTTCCAAATAAATAGATCTGGTGCTAATAAATCCCCTGGTTTGCAGTCATTGGCACAGCAGGTCTAATATCTGATGTAAATAATGTATTCAAGATGTTCCCTTAAATCAAGAGTTAGACCATGGTGCTGAGACTCCTGCCTGAGGGCTCTAAACCCCCGTGTGATATTAATTATAATTACCTCATTAAGCTGCTGCTTTAGCACCTTTACACCAAAGGAGTGGCACTGAGGGAATTTGAAGGAATCCCCTAATTCCTAAAGTAAATCATGGCAAGGTTAGGATCTCTGCTCCTGAAGCATCCCATAAAATGTCCTTCAGGATCTGTTATAGACACACCAATCCCAAAGAGCTGAAAACTGTGAGGAAAAAACAGTAAATAAAGCAGAGTTTATTATGAGGATAGTATTAATAGAAATTTTTATGATTTGTTTTCACTGTTTTGTCCCCAAAATTTTTATTTTTAAGCCAGTATCTTCCTGGGATCACCTTAGATGTGTGGCGAAGCTGACACCATCCGTCAAAAATGGCATCAATTTTAGGGCTGTAAATCCAAAAGTGTCCGGTTTATCTCGGCTGTTTGAGGGGCCTGGAAAGGCCCGAGGTGGCCTTGGGGCAGCCCGCGTATCGAAGGACGAGAAGAGGCTTCAGTTCTTCTTTCGGTTTTTATGTTTATTAATTGTTTATCTAAAAGATGTTCTTTCAGCCGAACAGAGATCTGCTCAGCAGCCAGCCATGAGCACACTCCCTGCCCTCCCGGGCAGCCACGTATCTTTATACCCATTGTTACGTGTACAATATTTATCATTTTTCCCCAATACCATTTATTCTCATTGCTGGGTGCACTCTCAGTAATAACCAATCCAAAGGTGCCACCGTGGCCAAAGAAGATGGAGGAGAAGAGGAAGAAGAAGAAGAAGGACAGGACACACCCCAATTCCTCCATCTTACTTCTCTAAACCCCCCTGTACAGAAATCCTAAACCCTGTGTTTCACTCTCTAATTAACTGATCCCTTCACCATTCACCCCGGTGAAACCCTCCTGTCCTCATACAGGTGTCGTCTCCTGTGAAGGATCAAAGTCCAGCCACCAGACACTTCTGGAACATTCCAGGACTCCCGAGACCCCCAAGGTGGTCTCGGTGGCACCTCAGGACTGAGATCTTGAGATCCGACACAAAAGGACCAGATAATCCTAGAATTCCTAGAATTCCTGCCTGCTGTCAGGCAGGATGTGGGAATCCCAGAAGTGGGGCAGGGAGCAGTGGAGGACTGACCATGTGTGGCCACACTGCACAACATCAGCTCTCCCAGCTGAACCTGGAACTCAACATCCGCCAAGTTTTGTGCTCAGATGCCTCAAAAACTCTCTGGAATGATGTTTCATGGAGAATCTTGTGTTTGTGACCTTTTTTTCCCCCCCTTTTATGTCAGTTCAGTCCCATGTCACACAAGAGGGATTCTCCAGAGCTGTGGGGAACGTCCTGACAATCAGGTTTTCACCATCAAAATACAGAAATTAAAATGCAGCTCTCATCATTCTTCTACTCCCAGTGTTAAACTGGAGAGGGGAAAAAGGTGCTGCCAGAAAAATTTGGAACACTACACACATCCTTACATCCACAAACCACCTGAGAACATTGGCTGGGAGAAGACCAATGAGTGTCTCATTGACACGTTAATCACCAGTGGTGGGTCTCAGCAGGTTTAGCCTTCAACTGAAGATGTAAAGTTTTCCATAAGAAATACCAGGAGTTACCTGCTTAATCTGCTTAAACTCTCCATAAGAGGCCTTATTTCCATATTTAAGTGGTTTTTTTTTTTTAAATACAGAACTCTTATTTTGCCATGGTCAGGATAAAGCACCTCAGGGCCCCACACTTCATTTGTAGAACAGAATGTGAACATTTCCCTGTGATTGTGTCTCATTTGGGGTGAAAACACAGCACGAAGGCCCTCTATAATATAGGATTTTATATCCATTATCTATATTGTTTTCCATTCCAGTCTTTGCTTTTCCCAGCCCTGGTTTCAGGAAGGAATTGTGCTGGCATGGGATGAGGTGAAAGCCAGAACCATCCATAGCCCCAGGGCTCATACCAAGACACAAACCCAGCCTGAAAAGCCACAGGGATATTTGAGAAGCCACCAGGTAAAGGCTGAACAAAGAGCCCTTCTCTCAGCTCTCCCCACAAAGAGGCCAGACCTGAAGGGATCTGTTCTCACACGAGGCAGACGCTCACAAAAATACACATTTTAATTCCCTTTCAACACCACGCTCTTCTTCACAGCTCTGTTTTTAGGGTATTTGTGGTGTTTCTTGAGTTATCACACACCTATCAGAGATGCACCTCTTCAGGTCTGGCACATATTCCTGCCTCGACCTGGAAAACTTTTCATATTTCCCAATCTCTCCACATAAAACACAGGCAGGCACATGAACGCAAATAAATACAATTAAATTCTGGTTTGATAAATGAACTTTTTGTCTTCTGAGCATCTTATTGAGCGATGATTTGTGGGGGAAAATGTGAAATACTCAGCTCTGAACCAAGCTGTGTCAAACTTATTGCCAAGTCTAACAAAGGGCTCCTGTGAAACGTAACTCTTCTGTGGAATATACTGTAATTGTACTTTTTGAAAGCAATGTCAAATCATTGACATCGACTTGGTGTTCCACGGGAAAAGTTACAATATATAGAAGCTGTAAATTAGACCCTAATCCAAACTTATCATTATGATAGTTGTTAGACAGACTATTTGGGTGCCTATTTAGCTCTGTGATTTTCCCCATTCCTTTTCCAAGCTGTTGTCTTTCCCTCAGATTTTCCAAATCAGATTTTCTGATAAACTGCACCACAAACGTATGTTTGTGTACAGCACAGTAAAGTCAAACTCAAGCCAAATCACAAAATGCAAACTTTCCCAAGGATTTATGAAGAGAAAAATCAGGGTCTGGCAGATGAAATCCAGGTTGGAGGAATTTGGGCTGCGAGTTGCAAAGCATATTCCTGAAAAACAAAAGCCCATATAAGTTCCAAACTGAGCACTTGTCCCATTTATCATATACATTAGCACATCTTTTTAAAGTTCCTCTTGTCTAATTCATGTTTCTTTCAAATACAAGGAATAGCCCAAGCTGTGTTTGCTTTAGTGAGCACTGACACCCAACAGCAGCATCCCAATGAAACAAAATTTTGGTGCTGGGAGTCTCCAAGGTGCCTCCCCAAGACCAAAAACATGGACATGACACACAACCCAACCCAAAACATTCCTTGGAAAGCTGGAGGAATCCTGAAAGGTTCAGGCTGGGCAGATACTGGCATGGAATGGATTTACAGGCAGAAATTCCGGCAGGGAGGGAGCAGGATCTGGAGTTCTCCTGGTTAATCCCCATCAGATGTTGAATGTGCTCATGATCAGCTCCTTTGGTGCTGTTTCATACAGCCACCGCAGAGATTTCAGAGGGAGACTGTGCCTTGCAGATTTGAAAAGGATGATTGTGCCTTCCAGATGGGAATGCAAATACAGCAACATGAGCAAACAGAGGACCAAAAAATAAAGAAAAGCATAATTCCCAGAGAAAACAAGTTCTTGTTCTCTTGAGGAGCCTCCCTCAGCTGCCATGGCTATGACAACAAAACCCACTTTAGGGATAAATTTAAGGGAGATTTTTTAAAAGATGGTTTGGGGGCATTTTTCTAGTTTTGCTCTTCCTAGCACAGTCCGGTGGCCTAATTAGCACAGGCCAAACACAGGCAGGAGATGAACCCCACCTCCAATTCCTGATATCCCAGAACTTCCCAAGTTGGAGACACATTTACACAGCAGATTTAAGGCTGCAAATTCACAGAGAGCATTTACTGAGGAGAGAACATTTATTTCACAGAGTCTGAGGGACATGCTGACAGCACTGTGCCTGCTGGCATCTCCCTGGAATGCCTAGGTCCTTTCAGTGGAAGGTGAAGATGTCCTCCTTCAGATATTCCAGAGAATATCTGGCTTCCCTCAAGATCCCTGGAAGTGTCCAAGGCTAGGCTGGACAGGGCTTGGAATGATCTGGGATAGTGGAAGGTGTTCCTATCCATGGAAAGGGGTGGCACTGGGTGATCTTTAAGTCCCTTCCTACCCAAACCATTCCATTGTCCATGCTAGAAAACAGTTTTTCCATCCCACCCTCTGGTAAAAAGCCCCTTCAGCAATTTTCCACCCTTAATTGCAGTGTTTTCCATTGGGTATCTGCTGGGACCATTGGGACAGAGTTTCAAACCAAGGAGCTGCAAATGTTCTCACACCTTGGCTGTATTTTAACAGTTGAAGTTTTGAGGTTGGCTCAGTGCATCAGACCCAGAATCCGGAGGGAAATACAACAAGGGACACGAGTCCATGTGTCCAACAAACACAGTTACCATGGTTTTGCCTACTGTGGATTCTTTGCTTCTTTTCTGCCAAGGTCAGGATTAAATGTGTGGGATGGGATTTCTTGTTGGGACTCAGGTATTTATCAGTTCTTATCTCTGTCACAAACCCTGAGTTCTGCAGAACTTCACTCTGACACACTAAAAATGGAGCTGTGTCTCTCTCCCTCTACGAGGCCTTTTAAGGATAAACTGTCCGATTAAGAAATGACACCTCAATTATTTTAATGTTTAATCCAATTACACAAAACCACCCATGCTCACAATGTAGACTTTTTTATCAATTACACAAAACCACCCAAACTCATGGAGAAGAAGGAGAAGGAGAAGGAGAAGGAGAAGGAGAAGGAGAAGGAGAAGGAGAAGGAGAAGGAGAAGGAGAAGGAGAAGGAGAAGGAGAAGGAGAAGGAGAAGGAGAAGGAGAAGGAGAAGAAGGAAAAGAAGAAGGTGAAGGAGAAGGACAAACCTCTGCCCTAAAACCTCCATCTTGCTCTATATACATTACTATATTCTAAAACCCCAAAATCAAAGTTTTCTCCCCTATGATATCACACACTTCTATCCAAACCCCACACCCACAATCCCAGTTCCACCATTCCGTTCCGGAAGCTTCTCCACGCCCTCAGGTCAATGCAGTGTTCTCCTGGGGGTCAGTGCCTGCCAGCACAGAAATCTGAAATTCCCAGCACAGAAAGTCTGGAATTCTCAGCACCCAGGGTTCCACCAGAACCCCTCCATGGGTGACCGTGGTGACTGAGCCCCAGATCTCTGCCACACCTTCCCAGCCCACGATGCTCCTCTCACTGCCTCCCGAGCCTCCCATCTCCATCTTCCCCACTCCTAACATTTAGAACAGCTAAAAAGCTGCCAAATTTTTTTTTTTTTTTGAAGGCAACCTATTTCCAGAACTGTTTCTCTACCTCAAGATGTGTAATTTCTCCCAAAACACCCCTCTGGAGCAGAGCCCAGGACTGGCAATATGTTCCCCAGGAGCAGGGAAAGGTTTACGTTTCAATACCTATTGCACCTGTCACCATAATACCAGGCATTTTCCACCCACGGCGCAGGAGAGAATCCAAACTTCCTGTGGGATGTGCAAAACTCGCTCTCAGCCTTGGGAGCCGTCCAGGCATGGTTATCAGGAAGAGAAAAGCTATTTCTGCTGGCTTGCAGGAATTGATGGCACCATTTAATGTCTTGTCTTTATATGCAAGTGTGTCTAACCCAGTTTCCCCACAGCTGCTGTGACGTAAATAAATTCAGTATTATCTCCATTTTACATTGTAGGGTGGAATATAAATAGTCCTGGAACTTGTGCTGGGCATAATTCAGTGTTTAAGACATTGAGGACAATTCACCCATGGAGCTGCCTAACACAACACAAAATATTTGACCTGCTTCAGGTACAGCAGGACAGAAATATTGTCTGTGATCTGTAGATCTCCCAAAGTAGGATGGTATTTCTGGGGAAAAATGTCCTTGGGTTGATCATTTTTTTATCATTGTAAAATGAGGCTTCAAAGGCTCCTTTAGAACAGTAAATCCCTACTGCAGTGATCAGGAAATATTAGTATATGTTATACACGAAAAGCCCTAAAATATCTACACTTGCTTTACAGAATTAGCTCCACTTGAATGGTAACTACATGTAAAATCCTGATTTTTTTTTTTTATTTCTGCACATCCTATTACCTAATCAGACAAAATCATTTGCTCCAGCTGAATTTACTAGAGGAAAATATCTCTTAGTACCTATAATTTTACCTCAGGCTCTTCATCTTAAGGTAGCAGTGTTTCAGCTGTGGGCTGGAGTGAAACTCCATCATTCCCAGGAAAACCCAATCCACCCTTAGAAATACCTAACCCAGAAAAGGAGATCCAAATTGAGAGGGTTTTTTAACCATAAATACAGCTTTGGGCAGCAAAACACCTCCTATTTTGTTTCAGCAATAAATCACTTCCCTGACTTGAGTTAGTAATGAGATTTTTAATCATGTGGATTGAACATATCCTGGAGTTAATAAAAAAGTATGGCTTCCTCTTTATCTTTAATAAAAGATTTGTACACTGCTCAAATGATCAGTATTACGTTTTTAAAGAACCTGAGATTGATGTTTTCAATTCTCCTTCCTATTTTTCCAGGCTTTTATAATTCAAAGGTAATACAGGGAAGAGTTAATAATTCATGAGGTAATTTTAAGGCTTTTATTCAGAACCCTTTTGCCTATTGACTTAAGGATGTGCCATAAAATATCCAGGTATTACTATCCCAGCAATTTGCAGCTCTGCACAGATGAAATCTCTGAATTTATGCAAGTCAGGATTTGTGTTTAAGAATCAGAGCACATCATTCCAGCCTTGGAAGGGTACAGGGGGAGGAAATAGCTTTCCAGCACTATTTAAACGAGAGTATTTCATGTCTTCACACAGTTCTGCTTTTTCGCCCTTGTTTGCAGGTTTATTCTTGATGGAGTTATTTTTGCAGTTGCCAAGAGACAAAGGAGCTGGGGGAATATTTTAAAAAAGGTAAATTCTGCTGCACGAGTCCTGTGCTCCCACCTGCACGAGCTCCACACCGAGCCCTCCGCTCTGGGAGAGCTGAGCTGGACAAAAAAACACAACAACAACAACAAAAATGGGTTTGTTTGAGACGAAAACATCAAAAGTGGCTCCCAGTTAATACAATCCAAGAATATCCCACGTCAGTCACTAATGGATGCAAAGTTGGTGGTGCTGGGATGAGGCAGGGAGGGACAGCAGTGTCCCCACAGCCTCTCCTGGCACAGAGCAGCCACCTCCAAATGCCATTCCACGAGCTGGCTGCAGAATTCATCCAAAACTTCCTCAGAAAAGTGGAATTCTTGATTGTGCCTGTCACTCGTTTTCAGTGAAGAATGGAAGTGAAAATGGAGTTTGGGGGTGCAGTGTTTGATTCTTGTAAATTAATTTCTTTCCTTAAGAAAAACCAAAACCCAAACCTCACTTAATTTGTTATTTAATCTTTTCCTCTCAGAGTTGCTCATCAGAGTGTGTGTGGTTACCTCTACAAAATGCTGGATTAATAACAGCCAGGCTTCAGTACAGAATTTGATATTTGGGAAGGAATTGTTTCCTGTGAGGGTGGGCAGGCCCTGGCACAGGTGCCTAAAGCAGCTGTGGCTGCCCCTGGATCCCTGGAAATGTCCAAATCCAGGCTGGATGGGGCTTGGAGCAACCCTGGGACAGTGGAAGGTGTCCCTGCCATGGCAGGGATGGAATTGGATGGGCTTTAAGGTCCTTTCTAACCCAGTCCATGATATTTGTTAAGGCTTTTTTACCTACTTTAAATAACCAAGGCATTTTTACCACTGTGTGTTTTACTTCCAGCTTCTGCAAAGGAATCACCCATCTCCCAAAAGGCTTCAGAGAATGCTAAGAAACAACAGTAGAGAGCAATGAAAATTGGTGTTAATTAATAATTCCACCTCTAAGACAGGACACAGAGCTCAGGTGAGCACTGAGCCATCATTTACTGCCATGAGAAATCATCAGCCCCGCCTTTGTCAGCATTTCCCTACATGGACAAACAGGAGATCCTGTGCCTGCTCCTTTAAGTTTGCCAAACAGGACCCAAATTTCACCATCCCAAGGAAAACGATGTCTTTATGAATTTATAGTGACATCAGCTGGATTATATTTCATTTCAGCTGGATTATATTTCATTTCAGGCCAGCTGTGTGCTCCAGCCTCTGTTCTCCATCCAGTTCCCATCTCACTTTGAACTCCTCTTCTTGGTTTGACCTCAGAGTCCCAAAAACTCCTGCCTAAAGTTTCCTGTGTCTCTTCTGCAGCTCCAAAAATGCAAATTGCTGTCAGGTTCTTCAGCTCCCTCTGAGAGACAGGCAGCATATGTCATGTGCATTATTCAGAGCTTTCCATGGCTGCTTTTCCAGGGAGGTTTAAAAAGGAACAGCAAGGCGTGTGTCAAACCCAAAGCCTTTGCCACAATCAAGATAATCATGAAGTGACATAAAGCCTAAAGCTGGGCTAGCACAGGGGTTTGTTTCTAATGAAACAGGAGAGCAATGCAATAAATTTAATGCTTTTTTAGCCAGGCAGGACTGAAGGTGCACTTTACACAGCTGAGGTCTTTTGTAGATGAAACTCAGAGGAAATAGTTCAAGAGGAACGTGGAAAATGTAGTTTTCGTTGTCCTGAGGAGCAGGAAAACCATGGCAGTGAAGCACAATGAGAGCAGTTTCCTTTGTGCTCAGCTGAAAAATAAACACATTTTCCCTGTAATGAGTGGCCTTCAAAATCCTGAGAGCATCTCCCACTCGAGAGAGGAGCAGAGGAATTTCACAGTGGGCACACAAATCCTGGGAGCTGCTGACGTTATTCCTCTTGGTCACACATCCACATCTCTGCCTTCCAAAAAAAATACCCTGGGAAAACCCAGACTCACAGAAACACCCCAAGAAGACCCCTCCTTGCAGGGCCCCCTGGAGATTCTGTCACCTGCATTTCCACAGCAAACAGAGATAAATAAATTGCTCAGAATCATGCAAAGCCATGGATAAAATTCAGTGCACAACAGCAAACAAGCTGTGTGAGTGGAAGTGTAAATTCTGTGATTCTTGTTCATGCTCCCAAAGATTCAGTTTCTATGCATTTGTTGAGCATTATTAGAAACAGCCCGGCCAACAAAGTAAACCTCAAATCCTGCCCTAAGGTTTAAAAAAAAAAATCCCAAACCTTTGAGTGACTCCTAGCACTCAGCCTAGAAGTGCCTGCCAGGAAAAAAGGGAATTTTGGAGATGGCATCTCATCAATTTTCTTCATTTGTGTCAGAAGTTGAGCAGCTGTCTCCTTACCAGACTGAAGTGGAGCCAAAAACCTTGTCAGGCAGCCGAAGAAAAAAGCACTTCAGAGGAGCTCATCTCCAAGACCCCAAAGGGTATCACATTTTGGAGCGGGCATGTGTTAATATTCCTGCCCCAGTATCAATTGGCAGAGTTGTGCAGCAGGAGGGGGGAAAAAGGCTGCTTTGTTTGTTTACACTGCCTGCTCAGGGAAAGCAGGATGCCACACATACTTGAACTGCCGAGCTTGTTTGTTTATTTATTTACTTATGGCCAGCAAAAGGATTTGAGATTTATCTTCCCCAAGCTGGGGAGGAAAGTGAAATATGATGCAGCTCCATGGATGCACCTGGACTCTGTGAAAAGTTCAGGAAAAAGGGGAGAGGAGAGAAAGAGGGAAAAATTTCTCAGCATCAGTGTCTCTGCTAGCAAAAGGGAGGATAATTTCTCTGTTAACATTACAAAGAAAACAGGGGTTTGTTTTTTTTATTAGGCTTTATTTTAAATGTAATGCACTTTTTTTTTCCATTAGTTGTCACCGAGTTAATGTATAGAAATAAATATATTAAAAGTGAGCTCTCCACATTTTGCACTTCTCACAATGGCAAACTCAATGACTTGAAAATTTCCTAAAAATTCTTTTAGGGGGCACAGCACGCTAAGTGGCAAGCAGAGATTTCAGTATGGGATGGATAATCCCAGAGAAATCCAGTGCCTGAATCAGCTCCCAGCTCCAGCAGCCTGGGATGGTGAGAGAATGGGAAACCTCAGCTGTAAATTTGTGCCTTCCTCAGCACGTGCTGGGCTGAGGCTCCTCCAGGGCAGCCCTCAGAGGAGCTCTGTGCACCCAGCAGGGCGGGTGTGCCGAAGGCAGCCATCAAATTCCAGCAGTTATTGCACCAGGAACTCTGCCAAGTGGGATCCAGCAGGGGAAGGCACAGTTTGATCAAAGTGAGAGAAGTTATTGATCTTAATTCAACCCAGAGCACCAGCCAGGGAATTCACAGAACTCACAGAATCACCAGATTGGAAGAGACCTTCAAGATCATGGAGTCCAACCCAGCCCCAACAGCTCACACAAACCCTGGCACCCAGTGCCACATCCAGCTTTGTTAAACACACCCAGGGATGGGGACTCCACCACCTCCCTGGGCAGCCATTCCAGAACTTTATCACTTTTTCCTAACATCCAATCTGTATTTCCCTTGAGGCTGCGTGCTCTGGTTCTCCAGTTCCTGCAGACAGAGCCCAGCCCCAGCTGAGCGCAGGCACCTTTCAGGAGATGCGCAGAGTAATGGGGGCACCCTTGAGTCTCCTTTTCTCCAGGCTAAACAGCAAAGGAGGTCCTGGCATCCTCCCTTTGTCATCAGAGTCCCAAATGTCCACAGAGCATGGCAGAAAGAGGGCTCTGACCTCTCCCAATATACGTTTTTGTGATCCTTTTAACATAAAAAGCCACCTTTTGTCCCCTTTGTGTGGGACAGTTCCACTGCTGAGCACTCCTCACTCAGCAGGATCTGGGTGCCAGGAGGAGACAACAACCAGGATTTGCTGCTCTCTCCCTGTGGGATGAGGTTCCCTCAGACCACATTTCAGAGCAGGAGGAATCTGCATCTGCAGCCATAGCACCATATGGGTTAATCTGATTTTGATAGAATGGTTTGGGTCGGAAGGGACCACAAATCTCATCCAGTCCCACCCCTGGACACCTCCAGTACCCCATCCAACCTGGCCTTGGACACTCACAGGGTTCCAGGAGGATGAACCTGTCACTTATCCACCACACAGATAGAGGTGCCACACACAAGGTCAGAATTAATGAGAATAAATCAAGGAATAAGCAGACATTCAGATCCTCCTTCACCAGCCATCTTCTCTCAGCCAGCTTTTCCCCAAAATGTTTATTTACTACACAGCCAGGCTTTTGGCAGCATTCCCACTGCAAAATGTGCTTCCCAGATATTACAAAGTGAACTCCAAATGAAAAAAGCCTTTTTTGTTCTTAGGTCTCCCTTTCTTCCACACGGATATTAGTCCAGAGCTTTGCCTTTAAGGCACGATTTTGCCCAGAATTTCTCAAATACTCAGTTAAAAAGAGATCAGTCCACAGACCATTGCTCAAAATGAGATTTCCTACGTGGTCTTCAGCAAACTACTTTAAACAGGCATTCTGCTTCCTCTATTTATCAAAGCAATGCTTCCTTACTTTTCACAGGTCCAGAAATACAAAGAAAAAATGAAATAATGTACACAAGAAATCCTTGTATTTCTAGCATGTTCAAATAATATTTTTAAAAATCAATTGAACAATAGATCAACAAGTTTTGGCATTCAAGTATAGCATGACGGCAAATAAGAGATGTTTAGAGCTAGGCAGAAAAAAGCAAAAAATAGAAAATAACGATGTGAGTGGATGATGTTCCCCTATTTCTGTGTAGAATCATCAGAGAACTGAGGAATGGTTTGGGTTGGAAGGGACCTTAAAGCTCATCTCATTTCAGGGCATGGACAGGGACATTCTCCATTATTCTAGGCTGTCCAATCTGGCCTTGGACACTTCCAGGAATTTATATAAATATATATAGATATGCATGTACATATCCAACTTTTTAAAAATTATTACTTATATTAATATTATACATTTTGTTATATTTATTCCATGTAGTCCAATCTGGCCTTGGACACTTCTAAGTATATATATATATATATATATATATATATATACGCACATTTTTGTTAATTATAATTCATATTCATATTATCTATTTTATTATATTTAGTCCAGGTTGTCCAAACTGGCCTTAGACTATATCTATCGATATATAAACACATATCGATATAATAATATAATATAATAATATAATATTATTATATTAAAATAATATATTTTATTATTCATATCAATATGATATACTTTGTTATATTTATTCCAGGTTGTCCAGTCTGGCCTTGGACTATATATACATAAACACATCCAACTATTTTTAATATTATTTATATTAATATTATCTATGCTATTGTTTATATTAATATTATCTATTTGATTATATTTAGTCCAGCTAGGCCAGTCTGGCCTTGGACACTTCCAGGGATATATATATACATATCTGGCCTTGGAATATATATACATATCCAAGTATTTTTAATACTATTTATATTCGTATTATATATTTTATTATTTATATTCATATTATCTATTTTATTATATTTAGTCCAGCTTGGCCAATCTGGCCTTGGACTATATCTATCTATATATATACACACATCCAACTATTTCTATTATTTTTTATATTAAAATTATATATTTGATTATTCATACCAATATAATATATTTTGTTATATTTATTCCAGGTTGTCCAATCTGGCCTTGGACTATATATACATAAACACATCCAACTATTTTTTTAATATTATTTGTATTAATATTATCTATTTTATTATTTATATTAATATTAACTATTTTATTGTGTTTAGTCCAGCTTGTGCAATCTGGCCTTGGACACTTCCAGGGATATATATGTAAACTGGCCTTGGAAAATATATATACATATCCAACAATTTTTAATATTATTTATATTCATATTATATATTTTATTATTTATATTCATACTATCTATTTTATTATATTTAGTCCAGGTTGTCCAAACTGGCCTTAGACTATATCTATCGATATATAAACACATATCCAACTATTTCTGTTATTATATTAAAATTATATATTTTATTATTCATATCAATATGATATACTTTGTTATATTTATTCCAGGTTGTCCAATCTGGCCTTGGACTATATATATATATATATATATATATATATATATATACACACACACAACTATTTTTAATATTATTTGCATTAATATTATCTATTTTATTATTTATACTAATATAATATATTTTATTATATTTAGTCCAGCTTGTGCAATCTGGCCTTGGAGACTTTCAGGGAAAAAAAAAAAAATATATATATATATATATATATTGTATATATGTAAATATGTATATATATATATATATATATATACACATATCCAACTCTTTCTCACAAAGAAGTTCCTGTCACAATCAAGATACTTATTTTAACATTTTATTTTATTTTATTTTATTTTATTTTATTTATTCTAAGCCCTCTCAGAAACCCAGCTATAAAAGCAAACCAGTAAGAAAATATCGTGGTTTATCTCCTTTCCCTGCAGCCCAGCAGGGCCTGGACTCTGCACAGCCACTGCCGGGCTGGGAGCTCCTGCTGACAAATTCCCGGGCTGCCGGTGCTCGGTGATGAAATTCAGGAGCCTCCAGCTGCACTCCTGGGGCCTGTGAAGGCAGGGCAATGTGGGCATTGGCAGCAGGCTCTGGCAGATGAGCTCCTCTGCAGATGACACCGGGGATTCTGCCAGGCTGACGTGGAACTCTCCTCTTGAGTTGTTGTTGTTGTTGTTGTCATTCCAAAGCTCCTGCCTGGAGTTCTGCTGGGCTCCCAGTGCCTGCTCTCCTGAGTCTCCTGTTTACTTCTCTGACTCTGCAAAGTGCTGGGATGTCCGGTTTATCTCGGCTGTTTGAGGGGCCTGGAAAGGCCCGGGGCGGCCTTGGGGCAGCCCGCGTATCGAAGGACGAGAAGAGGCTTCAGTCTTTCGGTTTTTATGTTTATTAATTGTTTATCTAAAAGATGTTCTTTCAGCCGAACAAAGATCTGCTCAGCAGTCAGCCATGGGCACACTGTCTGCCCTCCGGGGCAGCCATGTATCTTTATACCCATTGTTACGTATACAATATTTATCATTTTTCCCCAATACCATCTATTCTTATAACTCGGTGTACTCTCAGTAATAACCAATCCAAAAGTGCCACCATGGCCAAAGAAGATGGAGGAGAAGAGGAAGAAGAAGGAGGGCAGGACACACCCCAATTCCTCCATCTTACTCCTCTAAACCCCCCTGTACATAAATCCTAAACCCTGTGTCTCACCCTCTAATTAACTAATCCCTTCACCATTCACCCTGTGAAGCCCTCATCCTTGTCGTCTCCTGTGTAGGATCAAAGTCCAGCCACCAGACACTTCTGGCAACATTCCAGGACTCCCGAGTCCCCCAAGGTGGTCTCGGTGGCTCAGCATCTCAGGACTGAGATCTTGAGATCCGACACTGGGATGGCTCAGCTCTGCTTACATGGAATTGACATGGATCAGGGTTTGTTCTGGAAAAAAATCCCCCTTTCTCTTCAGTATTTCAGTGCACTATCCTGTGGTGGATAGGAACCAGCCCTGCAGCATCTGCAGGGTCCCAGGACAAGGGAAGAGATGAGAATCTTGACTCCATGTTTCACAAGACTGATTGATTATTTTTATATATATATTATATTAAAACTGTACTAAAAGAATAGAAGAAAGGATTTCAACAGAAGAATAGAAAGGAATGGAATGATAATAAAATCTTGTGACTGACCAGAGAGTCCGAGCAAGCTGACTGTGATTGGCCATTAATTAAAAACAACCACATGAGCCCAATCACAGATGCGCCTGTTGCATCCCACAGTAGCAGATAATCATTGTTTACATTTTGTTCCTGAGGCCTCTCAGCTTCTCAGGAGGAAAAATCCTGGCAAAGGGATTTTTCAGAAAATATCATCGCTACACTATCCCATAGATGTGCCCTAGATAATTTCTCTGTTCAAAATAGCCTGGAATTCACTACAAGGGATCTCCACCAGAAACAGCTGAAATTTTTGTGCCTGGACAGTTGGGATCTTGCAGACCATTCAGAGAGAAGGAAAAATTCCTTACTAAAGACAAAAGGAGCTGATGTGCAGTTCCAGCACTGAGTGCTGAGCTGGCCTGATTCCATCGAAAGCTGGGTGATGTGGGAGGCTCTCAAAGAAATCACAAGGAATAAAAGGATTTATTCCTAATAAAATTTATTCCTAATCAAAGGAATAAAACCCCAGACTGGTTTGAGTTGGAAGGTCATCTGGATCCACCCCTTGCCATGGGCAGGGACACCTCCCACTATCCCAGGGTGCTCCACCCTGGCCTTGGAACTTCCAGGGATCCAGGGGCAGCCCAGCCAGGAATTCCCAATTCCCAGTGTCCCATCCATCCCTGCCCTCTGGCACTGGGAGCCATTCCCTGGCTCCTGTCCCTCCATCCCTTGTCCCCAGCCCCTCTCAGCTCTCCTGGAGCTCCTTCAGGCCCTGGAAAGATCTCCTGGATCCTTCTCCTCTCCAGGGGAACATTCCCAGCTCCCCCAGCCTGGCTCCAGAGGGGCTCCAGCCCTGCAGCAGCTCCATGGCCTCCTCTGGATTTCCTCCAGCAGCTCCAGATCCTTCTCATGCTGGAGATCCCGGGCCTGGACAGGATATTCATTTATAATTTGGATTATTCATTATAGTTTTTCTCCTCCTCGAGCTCTTTGCCACCACCACTGAAATGTTCAGCTGAAATCTGTACCCAGATTTAAATAAGACACAGAATCAGGTGACAAAAAAACTCAGCTTAATTTCTCATGGTTGTTTTTCTGATGCTGCTCCTGTATTTAAGAAGATTCCTTACTTGGATTTACAAAAAAAAAAAATAGATTAATTGTATTTATCATATTATATATGCATTATAATAAATCCAATCAAACAGCATAGGATATCACAGGCATTTTAACAAAGGTTAATTGTGGTATTAACTGTTCTCCCTGCACAGACTTTTAATGTGAGAAATGTTTCACACATTTAAAGCTGCCTTTAATCACCAGACCTCAAGGCCACACTTCTCATTCCCAGCCTAGTAGCTTCCACTAGGATAAAACACTGATTTTTTTCCTGAGAAAAGCTCAGTCTTTTTATGAACAATGAAATACTATTCATTGAACAGACACCATTTAAAAAAAATTTGAATTTCTGGGAGGTTCTATGTTACCTTTAAGAGTAGGAATCATCCACCAAAAATTTTCAAGAGAAGCCTTCAGGTTATTGCTCACGGTAAGAAATGGAGAGAAAGCAAAATTCTCTGGACTCCCAAAATAACCCTCCCTCTCTCTTTTGCTGTCTCTGATTTTTGAGGGAGAAAGCAAACTGCTCTGCAATAGATTTGCATGAATCACAGCACCGAATGCACAGGGAGCTGTGATTAGGGGTGAATTCCTGCAGGAGGGAACAGGGAATCACCTGCACCGAGCCTGTGCCACCAGAAATCCAGGGGGAAAACAAGGAGGTGCTTCCCCAAGCCCTGCTCTCTGTGCCAGAAGCAAGGACAGGCCAGAGACTGCAGAAAAGTTAATAATTAACTGAAATTATTCTCAATATTTCACGTGATTTCAAATTTGCAGCATCTTCCTCACCCTTCTTTGGGATTTTGATGCTCTTGAGTAGGATGGGAAAATGTCTCTTGAAAGTGGGATGAAAATATCCAGGAGAAGGGTTTGTTTAACAAGAGCCCAAAGCAGGGAACAGTTCATTCCCAGCCTGTTTCTCAAGACAGCAAACACACAGAATCATTACTGATCCCCCTCCTTTTTTTATCTTTTTGAGAACTCTTGCACAATCTGCTGTTCCCCAGCAAGAATTCACCACTCTCAAGCCTTGTTCTTCTATTCACCCCAAAAGCTGCAAGTTTCAAACTCTGCACGTCATCCTCATCAAATCCTACACAGAAATGGGCATTAAGTGTTTTGTTTACTCATAAATTGGCCGAGCCACAACAAAGAACAGAATGTAAAGAATGAACTCCCTTTGCAAAAGTCATTCAGAGCCAAACAAAAGCCTTTACCTTCCCCAAAACAGATTTTTCCAAGTGGGCCTCCTCTCTTTCTGAATTGCTCAGCATTACAGGGAGCTCTCAGATAACTCAGAAACATTTGAGAGCCAAGCTAAAAACAGAAGGAATGAGAAAGTTCTCCTGCATCTGATTTTTTTTTTTTTTTCATTTAAAAGGCATTAAGAAAAGATGGGCTTTTCACCAGTGCACTGTGAACAAGCAGCCTCTTTGCCCATGACGTGCAGGGACCTGCTGGATGCAGGCTCCTTCCAACTTCCCCTGGGCTGTGGCAGCTGGATGGATCTGTTTCCACCTGCTCTCCCCGTTTGTCATTCCTGAGGTATGCTGCAAAAAGCCAGGTTAGCTCCAAACTGTCAGCCTGGCTGCAGCCAGAACTCTTCAATTTTATTATCTGATCACATCCCTCCGAGTGCTCCTTTCATTCCTATCCCCACACCTCTCCACCCATGGAGAACAGCTGCAGTTTGGGGTATTTTTTTTCCAAATGAAAATGCTCATTTTTAAAGCCCTTAAAGGAAAGCCACATGTGGCCAATCCTATGGATCTGCTCCTTCCCCACTGCTTGCTCCAGGAGTTACAAACTCCTGTGGTCCCCAGAGAAGGGATTGTCCAAACGTGGCTGCAGAGACCAAAAGGCTTCTGAAAGAGATTAAAACCTCATTTAAAATGTTAAAAACCTAATCTCATTAAAAAATGTTAAAAATCTACGTCCCCAAACCCTTTGGAAGACTGGCTGCCTCCATCTCCTGTGGTGGTGTTGGAAATAAAGCTGCCAGAGAGATCTTCTCCCATTCCTCCCGAATTTCAGGGGGCTAGGAGAGAGTGGGTGTGGGGAGGGAAGGTATCTCGAGTACAAAAAAGGATGATTATCAAGTCTAAAGAGAGCACGTCATAAAATGAAGAAATATAAGGCTATTTTTAAAGCAATTATTTTGTTTTCAAGCTGGAAACGTGCTGCAGTATTCTCCCTCTGCTTGGCATTCCAGAGGAGGTGTTGCATTTAGCTACAGCAAAATCAATTCCCTGGAAGAGAAGAAAACTGAAACACTGGCAGCAACATAGGAAAGCAGAAGAGGAGAGTTTTGTTTCCTCTGTTTTGATAGGGAATTATGTTTTCCAAACTTGATCAGCTCCCAGGCCCAGCTCTGCAGTGACAAGCACAGCGATTCCCTGCGAGGGTTTGTGCAGAAAGCACCCCTGGTACCTCAGAAAAGAGTCAGTTCAGAGCAATCCCTTCACCCCTCATCCTGCATAATTTATCCAGGCATATTCTGGAAGTTGAGAAACCCCTCCAAAAAGTTAGAAAGATTTAGGAACTTTTGGGGAGAAAGAAAAAAAAATAAATAAAAAATGTGACCTGTTACGTAAACCTGTATTTTAAGAAGTGAACTAGAGACAGGAGGAAGGATCACAGGGGTTGGACACATACCCAGCTGTCCCAATTTGGCGGAGCTGTTTTAGCTGTCAGCGTGTGAATTCTTAATGTGTGATGATTATAAAGTAAGGAGAGGGAGCTCTGCTCCCTCATTGGAATTATTTTGCCTTTTTCTCCAAGGAACAGACCCAGAATTGCTGCCCCAGCTCAGACCCACACCTCAAAACCCCTTCCAAACATTAAACCTCGAATATTGATTTATTAAGATCCAAAGTGATAAAATCCTGCTTATCCCAGGCTCAAATTTTCCTGACACCTCCACTAATTACACACCATAATGAAATCCCAGAAGCACTGAAATAATTGTTCCAGCAGGAACTCAGCCAGCAGAACACCTATGGAAGCTTCTTTCCCTTCACTCATCACTGTGGGAAGCAATCTCAGAGTCCTCTCCAAAAACCCCCTCAAACAGATGTCTTGCAGCACAGCAAGACATGATCAAATTCAGACTTGGAGAGAGCATGTTCCAAAATCCCTCAGAAAGAGAGTTTTGCCAGGCACGCCTTATCACCCACAGGAGAGGGAGGGGGTGCAGGGAGGGCACCTTCACTGGCACAGGGGGCACACACAGGGGCAAGCAGCTCTGTGACCTGTCCACATCCAGGTGTGACCAAAAAACTCCTTAACCCTGAGAAAAACCCTTATCTCTGCCTGGAGATAGAATCTCGGGATCATGGAATTGTTCAGGTTGGAAAGATCACAGAATTGTTCAGGCTGGAAAAGACCTCCAAGATCATCGAGTCCAAACATTCCCAGCCCTGCCCTGGGCCACTCTGCCCCATGTCCCCAAGTGCCACATCCACATGGCTTTGAAATCCCTCCAGGAATGGAGAATCCACCCCTGCCCTGGACTGGACAACCCTTTCTGTCAAAAAATTCTCCTCATGTCCACCTTGAGCTGCCCTGGGCCAGCCTGAGGCTGCTCCCTCTGCTCCTGTCCCTGTTCCCTGGGAGCAGAGCCCGACCCGCCCGGCTGTGCCCTCCTGGCAGGGAATTCCAGAGAGGGAAAAGATCCCTGGGGATCCTCCTGTGCTCCAGGTGAGCCCCTGCCCGGCTCCCTCAGGGATTGTGCGGCCCCTGCCCGGCTCTATTCCCTTCCATGGACATGCTCCAGCCCATCAGCCCCTTGCTGTGAGGGAAAACTAAAAAGTGGGAGAAAACATGAGGGGGAGAAAAAGTGAGGGGAGTCTGAGAAAGGCTCTGCTGCAGAGCTTTTCCCTTCTGGATCCTCTTTTTCTCTAGGCCAAGCCCTTCCCAGCTCCCTCAGGAATTGTCCAGCCTCCTCCCCAGCTGGGTTCCCTTTAGGGCCTCTCCTGCCATGAGGGGAAAGTCAAAAAGTGGGAGAAAACATGAGGGGAAAAAGAAGTGAGGGGAGTTTGGGGAAGGTTCTGCTGCAGAGATTTTCCCTTCTGGATCCTCCTTTGCTCCAGCCTGAACCCCTTCCCAGCTCCCTCAGGGATTCTCCAGCTTCTTCCCCAGCTGGGTTCCCTTCCCTTGACACCCTCAGAAGGAGCTCAGGGTGATCTCCAGCCCTGGTTATGGATGCTCCATGTCCCTACTCTCCCTTGGATGCCTGACAGAAGTTTCCATGCTGGGAGCATCCAGGACAGCTGAGCCAGAGCTGGAGCAGCACTGGGAATTGTCCCCAGTGGATGGACCAGGTGGCCACCAGCCCCAGCTCCTGCTGCCTGCACGCCCAGCTCCATTACCAGGCAATCCTGAGAAAGATTCACAGCTTTCCCAAGAAAACATTTCCAAGTGGGATCGATTTTTTTGCTGTTTTAAAACCAACATTAGCAAACGCGACTGCACGGTGCGCAGATCTGTCAGATTTGTTCTCAGCTGCAATCCTGAAACGTGTCATTATCGTGTGCTGTGTGAGCAAAGCTGGGCCTGGCTGCCATGTGACTGAGCTCTAAATTAGTTTATGGGTAAAGTTCCTTCCCAATGTGCTCCATCTTTCACTCCATCTTATCTTAATGAGCTCTTAACCTCTTAAAAATAAGTTACTGCCAAGGAGGCTAAATACAGGGTATTAAAGTCTCCAAGAGAACCACAGGGATGGATGGCCCTGCTCAGGTAGCTCTGCTCTCCTTGAACACAACTCCTGTAGCCTCCAAGTGCACTGGAAAAAATAATTTCCACTGCATTCATTGTAAAACTCATTTGTGATCACAAGGTCGTGTTATTTTTTATAAAATAACTGCAGGAAACGATCATCTGAAAAATGTGCATTTCTCCTGGCAAAACCCCAGGGTTCCTGCACTTGCAGCCTCAGCATTTTGGTTCTAGACACCTTTTTAAAAGTGAAAATATGACTCCATGCAAAGTGTCATAGAATATCCTGAGTTGGAAGGGACCCACAAGAATCACCACAGCGTGGCACCTGCCTTTGGCACAGGATAATTGACTTAATCCCAGAACAACTCCTTTCACCAGGAACTTCTCTGGAAAGACAGAAATCTTATGGAATATCATCCTGTTTGGGCTGAAAGTGTTCCAGGTGTCTCCAGAACACACCTGAGGACATCCAGAGGGTGCCACAGGCACTGGGATCTGGGCCCTGCTGGGATCCAGAGCACCCGACACCCCCATGGGCACATCCATGGCCAGCAGCCCCCCTCCACCCTGGAACTGAAGCTGCCTCCACTGCCACACTCAGCCAGAGTGGCAGCACATTTTATATAAAATAATTATGTCATGTAATCCCCTCAAACCCCTAGATAAAGAACTGTTTGAGAAGCCAGGGGGCAGCCCACAGACCAGAGGCTTTGCTGGATTTGTGCCTTTCCAGAAACAACTTGTGCAACTTTTGAGCAGAGAGATGGAAAACAAGATGTGGAATTCTGGACTTCCTTAGCAAGGGTGCTCCAAGGGCTGGAGCCCCTCTGGAACCAGGCTGGAGAGGGAAAGGCTCCAGGGAGAGCTCAGAGTCCCTGGCAGGGCCTGAAGGGGCTCCAGGAGAGCTGAGAGGGACTGGGGACAAGGGATGGAGGGACAGAAGCCAGGGAATGGCTCCCAGTGCCAGAGGGCAGGGATGGATGGGGCATTGGGAATTCCTGGCTGGGCTGGGATTCCCAGAGCAGCTGCAGCTGCCCCTGGAAGTGTCCCAGGCCAGGCTGGACTGGGCTTGGAGCAGCCTGGGGCAGTGGGAGGTGTCCCTGGGCATGGCACTGGATGATCCTTAAGGTCCCTTCCAACCCAAACCATTCCATGACATGAAAACAGGAGCTACTCCCACCCCGTGTGCATTTAATGTGATTTTATCACTGGGTTATTAAAAAAAAAGAAGATAAAAAGTCATTAGAATTTCCTTTTAAACTCCCCAATTTCTTGTGCTCCACAGCTGGGCTATAACTCATGTTGGGAGTTGCAAGAAGTAGGGGATGTACAAACTGTCTCCCACACCCTGTCTGCTCAGGAAACTCACTGTCATGTGGAATTAATTACTTTTTTCTTTTTTTTTTTTGAATGCATATAATTTCAAGGTCATGGTCCAGCATCTCTGATTCATGGTAATAAAGGTTGCACAAGAAGAGAACAGTGTAGAGCAAAGGTTAATTGAAATCTCCTTCCTAACAAAACCCAGCTGGAAAGCTGCTGCTTCCAGAGACAAATCCCTGCAGCACTACTGATCTTTAATTCCTGATTGATTAAGTTCCCAGGTTTGGGAATTCAGTGCCTTTGGACAAGAGCAGCAGGAGGCAGGGAGGGGAAGCAAAGAGCTTTCCCAGCCCTGCAGCTCCTGGGATGCTCCTGGGCTGTTCCAGGACAATTCCTCAATGTCACACACTGGGTTTGTGACACCTCCACCCTCTCCCCTCCAGCCTTGGAGTTTTCAGGCAGTGTCAAAAACCCTGAGATCAGAACTCTGTGCCAGCCTCAGGGATTTAGAAACCAGAGGCAGCTCTTGAACTCCCAAAGCAGGAGACAGCTTTAAAAGAGCCCTTTTTAGCTGCTGGGTTTGATATTTTGGGAGTCTCTTTCATACCAGCGAGGGCTGGACGTGCCCTTTTGTGCCACAGCTCTGGCCACTGTGGATTTGGGAAGGATCCCATACCTGACCAGACCCCCAGCAGCATCAGGAGGTCTGGCAGCCACGAGATCGTGCTAAAAAAATAAATGAGATGAGAAAAAAGCAGCAGAGGAGGAGAGGAAGGGATGGAAAAGCGACGGGAGAGTAACGAAACGGCATTTTCTGAGCATGAAGAATGATCACAGAGGTCAGAACTGAAGCTGCTGCAGGAGTTTCTGATTAAATCCTGCTTTGTTCCAAAGTGCTGACGTGCAGAACTCCAAATGGTTTGGGGAAGGTATCAATCTGATGGGAGCCCTTCCTGCAGGGTCATTTGCCTACTTGCTTTACTCGAAACCTTGGCTCCTGCACAGCTGCTCCGATGGGCTATTGGGAAAGGCACGTTCCCAGGCTCCCCAGAAACTCGGGATTAAAGGGAATTAATTATTGATACAAGTCTCTGCTCTGCGTGTTTGCCTTATCAAATGATCTGTAGCTGTGCCTGTGGCACGGGAGGAGCACATCTGAGATCTTTTAATGATGCAAAAAGCTCCTTCAAGGGGCAGCCAAGGCGAGCAAGGGCCCTGCTCTGGGCTCCCTTCCCAAAAATGAGGGAGGAAATAAGAAGTGCAAAAGTTATGGAGGAGTTTTAAAGAGTTAAGTTTTAAAGAGTTAAAAGTTCCCTGTTTCTATCAGGAAATCATTGCGGGGGTGCTGCCTGCTCTGGTGGATGCTGACTTTGTGAGATAATGCATTTCCATGGTGAAATCCAAATATCCTCGGCATTTGGGACTGGGGTAGGCTGTGGAAACCAACTCCAGCTCCCTCCAGCCACTCCACTTTTGGCCTGGGATGTGGTGTCTGAAGCTGTGCTGCTTTCTCCTGCTCTGAGCAGGCAGCAGAGGGATGTGGGATCCAGGATCCAGGGATATAGGACCCAGGGATGTGGGATCCATAGATGTGGGATCAGGATCCAGGGATGTGGGATACAGGGATCCAGGGATGTGGGGATCAATATCCAGGGATGTGGGATCAGGATGCAGGGATATGGGATCCAAGATCCAGGGATGTGGAATCCAGGGATGTGGGATTCATAAATGTGGGATCAGGATCCAGGGACGTGGGGTCAGGATCCAGGAATGTGGAATTAGGATCCAGGGATATGGGACCAGGGATGTGGGATCAGGATCCAACTTCAGGGATGTGGGGATCAAGATCCAGGGAAGTGGGATCAGGATCCAGGGATGTGGGATCAGGATGCAGGGATGTGGGATGCAGGGATGCTCTGCACTGTGCACCGATGCCATTAGGTGGTGCTTGAAACAGAAGATTGCAAGAAAGAAAAGCAAGAGCTTGTGTGCTGCCCAGGCAGCCTGCTCTATAAATATTTTATTCTAACAATTGAAAAAATGAAAAATAAAACCATCAAAAATAAAAAAGAGAGAGGGATGGAAAACTTTAAATAAAAAAAAAACCTCATTCTAGGATTCAGTATCCCATTTAAAAATCTGATTCCTAGGCCTTGGCAGAGCTGAGTAATTAAATAAATAAATAAATAAATAGTCAACTCTTCCTGCTGCCTGGAGCAGCCCTGCTCTCACACACACACACAAACACTCCCTTAAATCAGCCTCTGATATTTCTGTGCTCAGCCAAACCTGCTCATCATGCCTCAGATCCCTATCTCCCTCCTAAGCTCGATAACTGGATTTCCAGTAAGTTTTGAGTCACAGATTGAAATACTATTTAATGCACCAGCTTGAAGATGGGTTTCCAGGAAAAACTGTCCAAGGAAAAGCTCACCAGGAGTTGGGAAGAAGTCCTGGTTCAGCTTGGGAAAGCAGAGCTCCCTCTCTCTCCTTTCTCTGGCAAACACCTCCAGGCAGCAGGTAGATATTTATATATTTGCACATTTTCACAGCTTCCCTTCAGAGCTGCACTCATGGCAAATGGCCTGTGCTAAGCACTGACAAAAGTTCATCAATTAAATAATTGCATCCTATTAGATTTAACAGCCACAGATAAATTTGTGCCTCCAGTTCTGTGTAACCCTTTAGAGAATTCCTGACTTCCTAAATGCTCCAAAGATCCAGGAGCTGGATCCTTGTGGGGCCCTCCCAACTCAGGATTTTCCAGGATTCTATGAAAAAGCAGTTCTTTCAGTTCTTTTTTTTTCTCCAGCTCCTTTATAATTTCAATTCTTCCATTATTGAATTATCATGAAATAGTGAATATTCATTCATTATTCATGCTCTCTGTGCCACTCTCGATTTTATAGCAACTATATTTTAACAACTCTCACAGCAAAGGGCAGAATGGCTGCAGATGGAAAAGAAATACAGAATTATAGATCATGGAATCATTAAGGTTGGAAAAGCCCTTAAGATCACTGAGTCCAGCTGTTCCCCAGCACTGCCCCATATCCCTAAGTGCCACATACACATAATTTTTACTTTTTTTCAGGGACTGGGAGCAGTGCCAGGCTGGACAGCCCTTTCCATTGTTAATTTTTCCCTAAAATCCAATCTAAACCTCCTCTGGCCCTACTTAAAGCCATTTCCTCTTCTCCTTGCACAGATACTCTCCAGGAATTGTTAATGAAGATACTTATAAACCTAAAATTTGCTTATGCACTGCACAGAATGATTAAAGTAGAAATACTTTGAGAAATTTGAGGCTTAAGAAAGGCAGAACTGCTTGTCAAATGTGTATGAGGACTCAGAGATCATAAAATGAGAACAAAGCAGCATTCCCTCTTCTTCATGAGTTACCTGAAACACCGTGAGGTGGGAGGGACAAAATATACAAAGGGAGGCAGCTGATCCATTTTCAAGCCTCTCTCGTTCCTTTTAGGCTTTAGATTTCACATAAATATTTCTTTAAATGCACACATCTCTGTACCAAAACTACCATTTGAGAAGCTTCCAAAACTTGGCTTTTAATTAAAGCCATGAAAGTATAATGCTCACACTGAATAAGTATCAAAAATAGAGACAAAACTGAGAAAATATGCAGGCATTTTTCTTGGGGTTTGTCAGGCACTGCAAAGACAATTAAGTTTCTTTTCTTCACTGTACATATAATACTCAGAAGTGAAAGCTTAATTAACTTGTCAGAAACTCTGGCATCTCTTTTCTTGAGCTGCTGAACCCACCTTCCCCAAAGACTTGAAGGGAAAATAATGAAAAAAAACCCTGAATGCTCGAGCTGAAATACCTGATCATGCATGACATTCCTGTCCTGTTGCACAGTTTGTCTGTCATTACCAGAGGGTTTTTTATCCATCTGGGTGAGCACACTCTGTTTCCATTTGTCTGGGAATGTCTCAGAGCTGTGACTGCTCCCAGACGATGGCCCCAGTGCCGGAGCCGTGGGATGTGCTGCCACTCATTCCTCAGGAAAATCCTGCAACTTGCACCAAAATGTCCTCAGCCACCTGGGTTTCCCTGCCAGCTCAAGGCCCTGAGCTCTGCTCTGAAGCTTTTCTTCTTTGGGAAAGAAAAACTTTTGTTTCCCCTTGACACCAATTCCCCATCCCTGGGCGGATTGAAGAGCTGGGGGGATGTGGCATTTGGGGACATGGGCCAGAGGTGGACACGGCACTGCTGGGGGAAAACTTGATCAGAGAGGGCTTTTCCTGCCTTGGTGACCCTAGGGTTGCACATCCTCACTCTACTGGGCAGACTGAGTGGGATTTAGGTGCAGGAAGAAGCAGAACCCCAAAGCAGAGGCCAATTCCTGCTGCTCTGTTCCCTGCTCTGAGTAGATATTCCACATTTCTCCTGCTGACCCCATGGCCAGCTGTGGCCAGTAAGTCCCTGTCAGCAAGCCCAGCCTGGATCTGTGCTCAGAGCAGCTGGAGGAGTGACTCCTGACCCTGCTTCCAAGAACCAGGAGAATTTTCGTGAAAAGCAGGATGCTGCAGCATCTCCCTCCTTCTCCTTCCTCTGCCCCACGCATTGCTCCAAAGGCCCTTCCTTCAGCCAAGCTTAACCTCCCAAACCTAATGCCACCACTTCAGCTTGGCACGTGCAAGAAAGTGGCTTTCACGTTTTTAGGGGATTTTTAATGCAGTTTTTCAACCTGAGCTCACTTAAGTCTGAAAAATATCGTACTTTATCCTGCTGTAATCTCCTCTCCAGGATCTGCATGTTTAACCAAAGAGCAAAGGTCCAGGTGCTTCTCTGCATTAGTAATGACCCGACGTCTCCTCTTCAATAATGCAACACGGGCCAGAGCACAGCAGCCTTGAGCTCCCTCATTTTAAAAATGGATTAAAACTCCCAGGCAGCACAAGGGAGCAGAAATTGGAGGGGTTTTTCCAAGGTGATGCATTCCTGGGGTAATTTTTCACCTCCCATATAAATCACCATCTTTAATTCTCAGCTAACTTTGCTGCTCTGCTTCCAGCACTATCCCAGGTTTTTGTGAGTTCTGGGATCTGGCTGTTTAACAGGAATTCCAAGCAATCCTACATAAAACATCCTGTTGCAAAACCCTTGTCTCTTCTGATAGATATTAAAACCAAACACACACAGCTCTCAACCACCCCACACAAGTTCATGTTTCAGGGCTTTTTTTTTTTTTTTTTCCTTAAAAATAAAAATAAATTTAGACTTCACATTCTCCAGAGACTCACGTAGACCCAATGTGAGAGTTTTCAGAACAATTCTCTCCATACAAAAGGGAGCTGTTTTGCAATGCATCATTTTCTCCCCAGGCCTCTCTGGGCACTACTGGTGGCTTGGAGAACACCTGGAATAAAGTGGAATAAGGTCTTTGTCTCTGTTTTTTGGTTGGTTTTTTTTTTTTGCCTCTACAATGAATTATAATTTTTTGAAGTGTGGCAGCTCTCAGGAAATTCCTGGTTCAGATCTCTACATGTGGGATCTCAGCACCTCAGGACTGAGGTGTCACCGAGAGCACCCTTGGGGGGTTCAGGAGTCCTGGAATGTTCCAGAAGTGTCTGGTGGCTGGACTTTGATCCTACACAGGAGACGACACCTGTATGAGGACAGGAGGGTTTCACCGGGGTGAATGGTGAAGGGATCAGTTAATTAGAGAGTGAAACACAGGGTTTAGGATTTCTGTACAGGGGGGTTTAGAGAAGTAAGATGGAGGAATTGGGGCGTGTCCTGTCCTTCTTCTTCTTCTTCTTCTTCTCCTTCATCTTCTGTGGTGATGGTGGCACTCTGGGATTGGTTATTACTAAAAGTGCACTGGTTAATAAGGGTAAAAGGTATTGGGGAAAAATGATAAATATTGTACACGTAACTTTGGGTATAAAGATAGGTGACCGCCCGGAGGGCAGGGAGTGTGCTCATGGCTGGCTGCTGAGCAGAGCTCTGTCGGGCCGAGAGAAAATCTTTTAGATAAACAATTAATAAACACCGAGACCGAGAAAAGAACTGAAGCCTCTTCTTGTCCTTTGAAGCGCGGGCTGTCCAAGGCCACCCCGGGCCTTTCCAGGCCACCCAAACAGCCGAGAATCCGACATCTACACACCAGGACAGGAGCTCCAGCAGCTGATGAGCTCTGGCCCCATGTCTGTGTTTATAGCTTAAACCAAAACCAGGCAGTGGGATGGGACAATCAGTGGGAATAAAACACACCTTGAAGGTTTTCCAGGAAAAGGGAGAACCATCAACTCCCACACAGGAACTCCTGGGGTAAACCCTTGTATCTGCGCCTTTACCATGCGCCCAGGAGGCCCCACTGTCCTAAATCCTGGCTTTTTTCTCCTCTCTGCACAATCTAAACACACAAATGAGCCATTTTCCTGGATGAACATGAACACAAATCCCTGGATGCTCGTTGGGAATTCTGCCCTCGCTCCCACCAGCATAGGGCAATAATCCTTCTGCCCATAACAGGTTTAGATTAGGAATGGCAGCAGTATTAAAAGGGGCCTCTGGAGCAGGGAAACATTTGCTGGCAGTGTGGGCAGGGTTTCCCACATCTGTTTTGCAGGTATTAACGCTCAGGAGGCACAGTGGTTTGTAAGGGATAACAGCTCCTGCCTTTTCCCCGGGGCCAGCGCTCTCCTGCCACCTCCCTGTCCCTGCAAAGCCACAGAACTTTTCACTGCTTTCCTACAGCTCCAGGCCCAGCCATAAAACACATGAAACCCCCCAGCTGGGACACAATTAGTGCTCTGAAACACGGGGAAACGGCATCTGGCCAACGAGTGGGGAGAGCCCAGGGAGTGCTTGACTCCAAACCGAATCTCCAAGGGGGAGCAAATCTGTTCCTGAGCCTGCCTGAGCTGTGCAGTTGAGTTTTGGGCTCTCCTCCTGCAGTTGTGATTTGAGCTCCCCTGTTCCTGAGCCTGCCTGAGCTTTGTCGGGATCTCTAGCTGCTCAGAGTGACCCCGAGAAAAGTTCAAAATTCTCTTTTCCCAGCCTGGCACTTGAAGAAGGAGTCAGAGCTCTTCAGTTCTCGGTCTCAAGGGTGTTTATTGTCAATAAAAAATTTTCTCCTGCCCAGCCAAGGTCCATCCAGCAGGACAGTTCCAGGCATTCTGCCTGCCCCAGGGTGGTGTTATCTTTTTATACTAAAAATTACGTGTACAATGTTTAAATTACTTCCCAATACCCATCACCTGTGTTAGACAGTGAGCTTCTACTCTAAACCAATCTGTAAGTGCCACCATCACAGCAGGAGATGGAGGCCAAGAAGAAGAAGGAGAAAGGCTGGACACACCCAGATTCCTCCATCTTGCCCCCTGAAACCCCATACCAAAAACCCCAAAAATTTATTTTTCCACCCCGTGATAACTTCACTATTATTCTGCCTAAGCTGTTGTGGCTTGCTGATCTTCATCTAAGGTTGGTGATTTGCTCCATGGGTCATAATCAAACCCACAGGTGTTTTGGACTCCGTGCCAGGGCTTCTGAGCCCCCTGGCAGGGATCCTGACCATCCTGGACTGCCAGAGGGATGTTCTGGGTTCCCACATTGCAGTTGTGCTTTGGGCTCTCCCCCTGCCCCGTTTATTGGGTAAAATGAACGAATCTGTGCCTCCCAAGCTGTTGCATAAATCCTGCTCACATCAAGGCTGGCTCTGGTCCCACGCAGACAAATGCCAGCCCCAGTGAGGTGTCTGTGGTCAGAGCTGAGGCTTTTCCAAACAAGCCTGGAGGTGTTTGTTCATCAAAGCCCAGAGCTCCAGCCAGGCCTGCTGGAAACACAGGTTCCCTAACATCCAGCGTTCCCAAAGCATTGAAACTTCACCAAAGTAAACTTGGAAGTGGGAAGGGAAAATGTCCAAGGTTTGATACAGAAATGAACTGTCCTGGAGTTGCTGTTCATGTTTTATGGAGATTATTCTGCCTGTTACACTACGGTATTTTATATATTTGTTTATTTATTATTAATTTAATATATCTATATTTTATATATGTATATGTAAATAAAAATATGTATAAGCACAAATAAATACAAATACAAATACAAATACAAATACAAATACAAATACAAATACAAATACAAATACAAATATAAATAGTAGTGTAACAGGCAGAATAATCTCCATTTTATTTATATACATATTATATATATAAAATATATAATATATATAATTTGTATTTATATGTATACATATAATATATATAGTTTTAATATATATTTGATTTATATATATATAAAATAAAATATGTACATTTTATTTTATATATATTATATATAATATATATTATATGTATTTCTATATGCATATAATATATATATTATTTTTATATATTTAATTTATATATAAAATAAAATAAATAAATTTTATTTATATATATATTATATATATAATATATAAAATATATATAAAATATAATATATATATTATAAGTAGAGAGAGGGAGAGATAATTTTTTTTTTCCTGTGTCTATCAGAGCCCCCCAGCATTTGCTCCAACCTTGAAGGACATACTAGGCCTAGAAAAACCTGCATTTTGGGAAAAAAAGATAGAATCCAATGGCTGAATATCAAAATGGACTGACAGACCCGTGTGGCAAGGAGCTAATTTTCTCCTTACACTCAGAAATTCAGTCCCCAAACCTTATAAATTCATGTTCTGAATTTGGGATCTGATATTCAACTACCATAAAAATATACACATTCCTAAACAGCTTATTTGGGGTTAGAAAGTCTAGAAAAAGATTCAGCAGTGGAAATAATTGATCCCTGTGTGCCCAGGGAATGGAGTTCTGTTGATTTTTGTGATTCAGGGGTGGAACAGGAAGTTATTCCTTAGAATGATGGAAACAAACAGGGCAAACAATTCCACCAGTTCAACCTCCCAGTTTGTGCGCTGGTGATTTTTAAGCCGTGTTTGATTGCGTGTGTGCAACGCCTCTGAGCAGAACCACGGAATCACAGAACCATTTAATTGGGAAAAGCCTCCCAGGGCTGTGTAAAACCTGAAATCTCCTCTCATCTCGCTGGGGAAACACCACATTTATGTTCCATTTATGTTCCGTTCCCACAGGAAACTCCCTAGCAGGGCATTCAAACCATGCCCCCACCAGGACCCACACCAGGCTGGGGGCAAAAAACCCGACCACAACCTGGAAACCTCAGGATTGTTGTAAAGAACGTGTTTCCATACACAAATAAATCAGCATTTCAAATGCAATTAGCCATTTTAATTAATCTGAGCTATTATTTGTTGACGTGAGCAGCACGCTGGTGGCAGGAATGTGGTTAAGGAGCACAAAAAAAAAGAGCTGGGATGTGATTTACAGCTTTCCCTGCTGGGATTGACACCCACAGCAAAGCCCAAGGAGAGACAAAAGTCCAGAAATGCCTTTTGTCTTTTTTTTCTGCCATTCTTTAACAGATATGTCACTGAAATGCACCCTTGTGGCTCGAGCAGCTACACTTTGCCTTTCTGTGGTTAATTAGAGCAGCAGAAATCTTGCAAAATACACTGGCAAATATCTCAAAATCTTGGTGACTCACAAGGTTTGACCAGTTCCTTTCATTTACTGATTCATGACAAAGAGCAGGGGGAAAAAAGTGGACTGGGATGGTTTTGGGCAGAAAAGAAAATTGTTTCAAGATGAGTTTGATGAAATTGTTTGAAGTGATGAGTGTACCTAAGTACTGTGAAATGCTGGTGAGAAGAGGTTTGGTTATGTCTCTCACAGAATTTGGTACAAAATGTGCATAAATATAAAATATATAAATATAGCATATATAACATATAACATATAAAATTAATTATAGATATCAATACAGATGTATCTGTTGATTATATAAATATAAACAATATAATTATAAATATAAATATGAATATTAAATTGTTATTTGTCTCTTACAATTAGTCCTGTACAATGTTAAAAACAGGACCAAGGTCCACCAGCCACAATGTTTACATCCAATTCCTCTTGGTTTCTTTCTCTTTTATAAATAAATATGTTGAATGGAAAGGTGCAGGAGAATAAATATCTTTTGTAAAAAAATTACAATATTTACATCCAACTCCTCTTGGTTTTTTCTCTCTTTTAAATAGATTTGTTGAATGGAAGGGTGCAAGATAATGAACATCTATTGTAAAAAAATTACCTATTTTGCTTCATTTTAGCACTGTTGTAAAGTGCTCTGAATTTTCAGGAATTTTTATGGGGGTTTTTTTCTAAGAAAAATAATATTTTTAATGCTTTTTTTTTTCCTGAAAATATTTTGGTCAAAGTTTGAACTTGGAAATCTTGGAGGTTTTTCCAACTTAATGATTTTAAGGCTTGATTCCATTTGTGCTGCGCAGGAGGGAAGGGAAATAAACTTGCAGAGATGTAGTAAAGAAACACCTTTTCTCCAAAACAAAAACCCTTTTGACCAACTTGGGAGAAATAAGGATTCCAAGCAGCATGAACTGTACAGACAAATGAAGACATTGCTGACATTTGTCTACAAAACATTTTGCAAAAGGCATTTCAGATGCAATCCGAGCGCCGAAGGAACACCAGCAGTTTATGTTTGTTATTTCAGAAAATTCTCAATGAAAGTGTCAGCTCCAAGAGGAGGCTGAAGAAATCTGCTCCAGACTCCCAGAAATGACTGAACCAACAGTTTTTAATTGAATTTCAAACGACTGCAGGCGCCTTTCGCTCAGCACCCCGTTCCATGGAGATCCAGTTGGATCTAGGTAATAATCAGATTACTCCTGGGTTTCTGCCTGGAGCCTGGCAAACGCTGCCAGGAGGGAATATGCAACATGTTGTGGGGTTAAGGAAGCCTAGCACGGTGCCAACATCACACTGTGACATTGCCTGCGGAGTGTGAAAGGATTATATCCTGTCTTAACATACCACTTCCCCCATGCCAGAAAACGGGAAAGGCTCTAATCACCCAGCAAGTATGCGAGGCACTAAATATAACCCCAAATATAAACCCAAAGCCCTCGCTGCTGCTGCAGGATCGAGTTTCCCTTCAGAGCAGCTCTGCTCCCAGCAGCGCCTCGGAAATTTGGGGCTGGAGGTTCTCATATTTATGGCATCTTGGTGATTTCCAGATGAAATCAGACTGGAAGGAAAGGAGCAGAGGGTTGGTGTTGGGTTGGTTTTTTTTTTTTTTTAATATGAGCCGTGCAAACTTACTCCAGGTCTGGGTTCTTTCCAAGTCACGCATTACTAAACAACAAAGATTTGGCAGCCAGATTTTTTTACAGCTAATTTTTTTTTTCTTTCTTCTTTTTTTTTTTTTCATTCTGGCTGCTTGAGTCAGAACTGAATCCTAGCTCTGCTCGCCTTCGTACGTACTGGGTCTGCAGCAGGAAAAGTAGGTCAGGAAAGATAAAAACAAGAGAAACCAGGACAAAACTGTGCCCTTACCAAAGTAGGAGGCAAAGCAGGAATTTTACCAGGGTGAGGAACTCTGGTGGTGCACAAGGGCTGGATGGCATGAGACCAGCTCAAGTGAGTTACAGTGAGGCCAATTTTATACAATCCAGCATGGAATAAGGCCACTTTTATACATTCCAGCACGGAATAAGGCCACTTTTATACATTGCAGCATGGAATCTTGGGGGTGGAAACACCTTTAAGAAACACCTTTGGGTCAGGAAACACCTTTAAGATCATTGACTCCAACCAAAAAATGAGCATTGCATAGGCTGTCACTAATCATGTCCCCAAGTGTCACATCCAGCCACACCCTCCAGGGATGGGGACTCCACCTCTGCCCTTTCCATGAAGGAATTTTCCTGAATACCCAACCTAAACCCTCTCTGGAGTAACCTGAGGATATTTCCTCTTCTTTCTCCTGCCTTGGGAGCAGAACCTGACCCCCATCTGGGCACTCCCTCCCTTCAGGGAGCTGAGGAGTTGAGAAGTCCTCCCTGAGCCTCTTCAGCGCTGTCCTTGAATTCAAAAACCTTGAATTTGGCATCGTGATTGCTCAGAGCTGCTTTTCCCACCCCTCCAAGGGCTGATTTGCCACTCCAGAGGGGGCTCATGGCCAACCATGGCTGATGGGCCATGGGACAAGGGGGCTCCAGCAGATCCTGGAGTCTTTGCTGAGGATCTGGGTGCCTCAAGCAGGACCTGGAGGTTTGCTGAGGAATTTGGTGGCTCCAGCAGGTCCTGGAGGTTTGCTGAGAATCTGGGAGGCTCCAGCAGGTCCTGGAGGCTTTGCTAAGGCTCAGGGTGGCTCCAGCAGGTCCTGGAGGTTCGCTGAGGAATTTGGTGGCTCCAGCAGGTCCTGGAGGTTCGCTGAGGATCTGGGTGGCTCCAGCAGGTCCGGGAAGATTTATTGAAGAGCTAGGTGGCTCCAGCAGGTCCTGGAGGTTCGCTGAGGATCTGGGTGGCTCCAGCAGGTCCTGGAGGCTTTGCTGAGGAGCTGGGTGGCTCCAGCAGGTCCGGGAAGATTTATTGAAGAGCTGGGTGGCTCCAGCAGGTCCTGGAGCTTTCCTAAGGCTCAGAGCGGCTCCAGCAGGTCCTGGAAGCTTTGCTGAGGAGCTCTGTGGCTGCCCAGCCCCAGGCTGAGGAGATGAGGCAGGAGCAGTGCAGATTTTCCCATGGAAGTGTGGGACAGGGGCTCACCACACCAAAGCACAGAGAAATGGGAGCATCACATGGGAAACCATAATGGAGCAGAAGGAAACAGCAGATCTTTGATGCTTTACATTTAAAAAAAGTCATTATTAAAATAAGAGACTAAAAAAGTAGATTTTTAAATGCCTTTTTATGCTGGTGAAAATATTTGGCCAGGGTACGTCATCCCCTGCATCTTGATTTACTTAAAGTGTAAATGTGGTGACCTTTAAAAACTGGAACAAAATGTGCTAGGGTGGTTTTATTGTTTTATTATAAAATGATCAAAAAATACAGTTGGGAAGAAGAAAGGAGGCACCTTTTCTCTAAGTAACCATTAATGCTCATGCCCTTTAATACTAGCTATAATTTAAATCTAGTTATAATTAAAGTCTTTAATTTTCTCCTTAAACCCATCTAATCAATGTTACACTTTCTCCTCTACTTTTTGTTTTCAAGAATTAATCAAATTAATGTTCCTCCTAAACCTGCACATTTGTACTCAGTTATGCTGTAGCTGCTTCTGATAACATCATTTCATTTCCATCTGACCTCTGATCAGGCAAACAATTTTAAATAGTGCCAAGGAATATATATTATAGCCAAAAAAAAAAAAAAAAAAAAAAAAAAAAGCAGCTATCATAATTACAAACTAAAGATTTAAGACCTCCAGAATTGCATCAGACATTTTCCCATTTGTCAGTAAATCAAAATAGTGTTTCCAAATCAGACTTTAAAGGCAAGTTGAAATAGCTTCAATAATTTGCACTTCTTCCCAGAAAGACTTAAGCCACCCACAAGAGAAAGTCAAAAAACCAACGGCTGCAGCAGAACTTGATGCCTAAAAAAGGAACCAGAAAGTCCTGTCTGGATGGAAGTGGAAAAGGCCAATTAATGAGCAGACAGAACAAACAAAAATGAACGTTATTGGTAATCTGAAAAGACAAATATGCATGAAGAGCTCTTGAATATCTTTGATATTGTGCTGGTGATAAAAATGGCTACTTAAATAAATAAAGACATCTCAATAAAAGTTGTTTCCATCTTTTCTTAAGGAGGTTGTAGATATTTCCTAAGTGCAGCTTCCCCATTTCCCCTGCTCAACACTTGCAACACTTCTGCTCTGATAATCAGAGACTTGTGCCCATGGAGAAAAATCTGCAATTGCTGAATTGGGTCAGATTAATCGAGGTGCTGTTCTGTGGACTAGATCCAGATGGGATTTGGGATCTTTGGGTGCTGACCCAAAAGCTGTTTCTTGCTTCAGAAGAGGTTTCCCAGATGTGTCAGCTGGTCCAGGAGCAAATCCAGCAGGAATGGACAGTCCTGCTCCCCTGCTCTCACTCCAGCTCCACGTCCCCACCACGTCCCTCCAGCCACTCTCCACAAGCCAGTTTACCTCACTAAACTGGCAGTAACTTTACACAGCAAAAAAAAGACACATTTTCTACCAGCTCCTGTCCTCAAGCAGTGGGAGAAAATGAGAAAAAAGACAATTTCCACACCAGCTGGAAAAGAAGACATGGTAGAGACAAGTCTTTGGTGACCCCTATAATTTACAGGTGTGTTCTCATTACGCTTTCAGGAGTAGGTATTTTATCTTTGCAATATAACAAATCTGCTCAATATCTGGCTATTTTTGGTTTCTGCTTCATTTTTTTCTCAACCTAAAAATAGAGTTGTTGGACCAGCTCTTGCCACCCAAGTGAAACTTCCTCTCTGAAGCCACCCCTGAAACAAAGCTCTCCTCTCTTCAGAGACAGAGGCAGCTAATCTTTGATCTGAGTGAAAGCAAAGGCTCAGGCCCTGAAATTCAAGCCAAACACAAACAATAAAATCAGCAGTAATTGAAATATCAATTGCAATAACAGCTACTTGCAGCAACATTTCCCATTTCCACGGTCTTTTTACATCAAAAGTTCTCCGGCTCTTTGCAGCAGCTCTTTGAGGCTATGAAGAGCAGCCAGATCCTTGTGCAAATTTCGGGAGCTCACAAACACACAGGGTGCCACCAAACTGAAAATCTAATTTCAGATAGGAGCTGGAAGTGCCTTTGGAACGAGAAACTCAACGCCGATGCCAAGAAGATCAATAAGAACCAGGCGTCGCTTAAGCTGTTCCCCTTTACGCCCATTATTACCACTGACAGGTATTCCTTGGGTTTTGATTTTCTTTCTGGGTGATGGAAGGAAATGTGGCAGGAGTTGGGGATCCAGGGAAGAGCAGGTGTTTGATCATCTTTTGGGGGGTGAGGGGAAGGAGTCATTCCCAGGAGCAGGTGGTCCCTGGGGCCTGTCAAGTGACTGGATGGATGTGGCCGTGATTGACAGCTTCTGTGCTGGCTGTCAGGGGGGCTCGCTTCAGCGGCAGCAAGTTGCCAGGGACATATGGCAGCAAAGGGACAGCCAAATTTTAGGAGCACTTTTGACAATGTAGGCTATAAAAATACCTTCTCTGGAGCTTCTGGTGCCGCTGGGAGGAGGCACGGGAGGGGAGCGGAGAGGGCAGGGTACCTGAGAGCACCCTGAGCACAGAGTGAGGCAAAAGGGAGATCCTAGCTGAGGAGAGACAAGCTGGGGGTCCCCAGAGGGACTGTCCCAGTCCCAGGGCAGCCACACAGCCACCTCCACCCCATAAGGAGCCCTGTTCTATGACGCACAGCCGCCCAGGATAAGCACATTGCTACCAGGAAAAGAGACATGGCAGAGGATTTCCTGCTCCTCAGAAGCCTGAGGAACCAGCTGGGAATATCCATCTCAGAGGGCTCTGGCAGGGCTGTGGGAAAACTGGGGGGGAAGAGCACCTGTGTAGGACACAGACAGCTCCTCTGTAGGGGACAGATCCACTGTAGGGGACAGCCCTGTAGGACACAGCCTTGTGGGACACAGTCCTGTAGGACACAGACCCTCTGTAGGACACAACCCTATAGGACACAGCACGTGTGTGTGACAAATCACCTCTGCAGGACATCGCCCTGTAGGACAAAGCCTTACAGGACATAGCATCTCTGTAGGACAAATCACCTCTGTAGGACACAGCTCAGTAGGATACAACACCTTTGTAGGACACAGCCCTGTGTAGGACACGACCCTATAGGACACAACACCTGTGTAGGACAAATCACTCCTGTGGCATAAAACACTGTGTAGGATACAGTCCTACAGGACATAGCACCTGTGTAGGACACAGCCCTGTAGGACACAGCATCTCTAGGACAAATCTTACAGGACATAGTATCTCTGTAGGACAAATCACCTGTGTAGGACACAGCCCTGTAGGACACAGCCCCATAGAACACAGTCCCGTGTAGGACACAGCCTCACCTGTGTAGGACACAGCCCAGTAGGATACAACACCTGTGTAGGACACAGCCAAATAGGACACAGCCCTGTAGGACACAGCCCTGTAGGACACAGCCCCATAGAACACAGTCCCATGTAGGACACAGCCTCACCTGTGTAGAACACAGCCCTGTAGGATCTAGCACCTCTGTAGGACACAGCCCTGTAGGACACAGCCCTGTAGGACACAGCCTCACCTGTGCCCCACAGGACCAAGCAGAAGGCAGGAGCCACAGGCAGAGCAGGGAAATCCAAGCAGCCCTGGCCCAGGGCCAGCCCCAGAGCGGCCCTGCACCGAAGCTCCTGCCCCACACACTGCACTCCCAGGAAAGTGCAGCCCCACAAAAAGGAGTTTCCTATTTCTTTTCATTAATAGAATTTGCCCCCAGGCTTTTGGGAGCGTGTTCCCACACTTTCCCTTCCCCGCTGCTCTGCTGTTGCAAAACTCAGAGACAATGACACAAAACAGTGAGAGTTCAGAAAACCCCAGGAATGTCATCGTCTGTCCCAGGAACTGCTGGGGCCCCTCTCAGCCCCTGCACAGATGGCACCTCAAAGCCTGCAAATGGCCCCACCAGGCCAGCACTGAGCAAGCTGCTGGCACATCCAAATGCCTCTTCTTGCAATTTATATTCTGCATGGGTTTTGAATGCTTTATCAATCTCGCAGGAGATAACATCCAAACAAACAAGAAAGGGGTTTAATGATAAACCCTATCAGAAGATGTTATCTTTCAGCTGTTAAATGCTGTGTTTGGCCAAAGCAGATGGAGACAGACCAGAGATATGCATTTGGAAATGAAAAGAAACACTGACAGTGGGCTGATTACAGTGATCTCAGTGGATGACTTGCATATGACTGTGACAATCCTGTGAATACAGAGATTATCTTGCAGGGATGGATTATATATTATTACAGTCCATTAGGTCCATCTCCTAAGTCTCACCATTTTAATGGCACATTTCACATCATGCAAATATTGGGGGAAAATACCCATTTTCTCCCTTGCCTTTTTCAGCATTGTTGATCCCCAGACTAAATTTATCCATGACCAGTGAGAGAAAACGTGTATTTGAGTTAAATGAGACTAACAATTCATTTCAGCAGTGCACAGAAAGCAATCACACCACCCTACCTATAAAACATATAACACAGGTCCTGGGATATTCCACCACAGAGCACAGGAGCTGAAGGAGAAGCAGTGGCTCAGCCAGATTGATTTATTGCAGTCCTTGAAGAACTGAGGGGTCTTTCCACCCTTAAACACTGGTTAAAATATGAGCTATGAAGAAATGGAGGGAAGAGCCTCTCCAGGGCTGAGCACCACAGAAAATGGGGAGCAAACCACCAAGTTTCTCCCTACGGGGTGCTGTAAAAATATTTCCTGCAGCTTCTCTCCATGAGAAAGTCAGCAAAGTCCCCGAGTCTCTCCTGGTTCCTTGCCAAAGCCATATGAAAACACAATTGTTGCCTGATTTCAACATATAATGTGACACAGGCTTGATAAATACCGGGCTGAAGTTCATAGGCCTTGGAGAGATGTTTCATTGCATGTCTAAAGGGCTTGATCCCGTTCCAGCTGAAGTCAATGGACGTTCTCTCATTTACCACAGGACGAGGCCCCAAAGCCTTGAAGGAATCCAGCCCTGCTGTTATAAAACCCAGCCTCTCATGGCCAGAAATGTTCCAGGCTCTTGAAAAAGCCAGGCTGACAAAATGCAAATCAGTCACTTGGTGCAAACCCACGTTACAGCCCAGCACAAACCATCTAATTCCATTTCCATCTCCTTGGCTGCTGCCTCTCTGCCTGCATGAAGCATTTGCACTGCAAGGTTTTTAATGTCCTGCAGCTGGGTCTGCTGGAAAGGGCTGCAGGACATGAATTTAAGGCAGCAAAAGCCACTCCGAAGGCAGGCTCAAGTACTGAGCACTGCAACATCTCCTCGGTGGTTTGTATTTGATTGTTGAAGAAGCAGTTTCAATGTTCAAAAACCAGATGCAACCTTGAACTGAAGCTCCCTTGAGCTCATTAAAAATTTTATTCTCTTATATGAACCCTTCACTTAAAAGAAATAATTTTAGGCTAATATTTGTTGTGGAACTCCTTATGAGGATTCCTCCTAATAGGATGTAAAGAGCTTTTTCTCATGGCTGTTGAAGAGACCTGAAATTAGGACCACCAGTTAATTAGAATATTGTTAAAAATGGGTCCACTGAAAATAAATATTTATGTTCTAAGCTCTTACATTTTACTTCTGCCTTCTCTTGGAAATCACACCACGAAAAGGAACTTCTTTCCAGTAATAGAGACATAATCTGAACATCAAAGAGTAAAAGTGCAGCATCCAGATGTGGAAATGCCAGCACATCACACTTGCAAGATGCAGCAAACCCAAATTCTGTTCTTCCTTTAATCACAAGTCCAACAAACCCCCAAGATTCTGATAACAAACTACATCCTTTGGGAGAAATCTCTTCCTCCTGCCACTGTACAATCCATAAATTTGACAGGAAATCAATCAGTACCACTGCAAGAGCATTTTAAAGAAAATCCCTATTGAATTCTTGAGGAAACTAAAGAGAATACCAAAGAATCAGAAATTCCTAGCCTGAGTTCCTTTGGAACAACCTCCCAACAGTTTCTTTCCCAAATCAGAAACATCTTTGGAAATGAATCAGATATTTCTCACACATTAGCACTGCCTTCCCCCAGTAACAATAAGGACATTTCAGCATGACAGGGATAAACTTTGCTTTTTTTGAAATCCTGCAGATTCCCAGAGACATCAGAGATGATGGCAAAAAAACAACTTCTGGCCACAGCATTTGGGGAGAAAGCAAGAATCAACACTTTTAAAATAATAACCAGGTCATCAAATCCTCTCCTTGTGACGTAGATGTTGATATCTTCCAAATTCCTGCCCTTCAAAGAACACTGAGGGAATTGGGATTGTTCATCCTGGAGAAGAGAAGGATCGGGGGTGACCTAGTTCTGGTTTTCCAGTACCTGAAGGGAGCTGGCATGGGGGAGTGGCTTCCCACTGACAGAGAGTAGGTTTAGATGTGAAATGAGGATTAAATTCTTCCCTCTGGGGGTGGTGAGGCCCTGGAATTGTCCAAGGCCAGACTGGATGGGGCTTGGAACACTCTGGGATAGTGGAAGGCGCCTGCCCATGGCAGGGGGGTTGGAACTGGGTGATCTTTAAGGTCCCTTTCCATCCCAAACCATTCTGGGATTCCATGAAAGAGCTCAAAACACCCCTCACAATGGGATATTCAAATCCCTGGGCCAGCAGCCTGGTGGTGGGAGGATTCCTCTGCTTTTCCTTGCACTGCCACATGACACAACCAGAGGAATAAAAGGAGAAAGGTTACGAGCAAAACCAGCTCTTGAGGATCACACCTTCCATAGCAAGCGCTGGAATCTGGTCTTGCTGCCAGGACTTGGTGCCTTTCATGGCAAACAGTGACACCAAAAGTTGTTAAAGTTTGTGGTTCGGTGTCAGACTTTCCAGCTGTGCCCACACGTGGTACAAATCCATCTCTGGTGAAATTCACCTTGAGTTAATCCTCACACAGAGGTGAAATCCCAGGGAAAGCTTTAGGGGACAAAGCCCCCCTGTCACCAGTTCACTGCTCCAGCCACTCACCCTGAGATGGACAATGCCAGGGTGACCTCCAGGAAGGTGGCAACGCAGAATTCACAGAATCACCGGGTTGGAAGAGACCTTCAAGATCATGGATTCCAACCCAGCCCCAACAGCTCAGCTCAACCCTGGCACCCAGTGCCACATCCAGGCTCTGTTAAACACACCCAGGGATGGCGACTCCACCACCGACCCAGGCAGAACTTTAGAAATTTATCCATTCCAGAACTTTATCACTTTTTCCTGATATCCAACCTAAATTTCCCTTGAGGCTGTGTGCTCTGGTTCTCCAGTTGCTGCAGACAGAGCCCAGCCCCAGCTGAGCACAGGCCCCTTTCAGGAGCTGCAGAGTGATGGGGGCACCCCTGAGTCTCCTTTTCTCCAGGCTGAGCACCCCCAGCTCCCTCAGGGGCTCCTCACGGGGTTTGTGTTGCCAACGAGCTGCTCCTGACCAAACCTGGAGGCTGTGCTGAAGGGGACACCACAACCAGTTCCACCCAGAACATTTGGGAAAAGATTGTTGTGGGGAGGATGTCCTGCAAGGCCTGAGCCTGCCAGATGGCTCTGAGGATCCTCAGCCATTGCTGTCCTCGCTGGCTTCCAGAGGGAGCCAGACATCCCTCCCCAAAGAGCTGAGGCACACGGGGAAGCTGAGAACCACCGAAATTTCAGAGTGTAGAGGGATGGCCAGGACAGTTTCATTACTTCCACACTGGAGCTGATGATATTTTGGTCGTGCAGTTTTGGATTTAGGCACTGAAGTCTGCCTCACTGCTAAATCCTTTTTTGGATTTGGCCTTAAAACCTTATGTTCAGCAGCATTTGTTTTATCTTCGAGACTTAGAACACAAGGAGAATTTGGCTTGACTATTTTCTTTCTTCATTCACACGAGGAATCCTGTGAATTCATGGGGATGGAAATATGATAATAATCTCTCCTTTAAATTCATCCCCATTATGGGACAGTGAGGCTGCACAGCCACGCAGAGCACAAAGGAAGAGCTTCTCAGTTCAGAATGTCAAATGTGCCTCCAGATTTCTTGGGTTTCACTGCAGCACTGAACTAGACTTTTGGTAGCAGAATGTGAGCTCTTTTAAAAATAGTTTAGACAAGACATTTGGTAGAAAATGTTAAAGCATATTAACTAGTGAATAAAAACTAACACAGGAAAATGTACTTTCTAAGCTATGGAGCTGCTGCAGTCGTGGCTGTGTGAGACCTGTAACTCTGTCTCAAAAGATTTAAGCAAATTATACATAATGGGCCAGCAAATTTTATATAATGAGGCCATTTCTGTTCTGTTTTATACTTTTCTTTTTAATTCATTGCATAAATGTAACAGAGCAGAAGTCGCTGCTATATGCTTATTTTATTTAAGTGTCTGTCAAAGAATAAGAGAAATCAAACCAAAAAATGCATTTCTCAGAGCAATTTGATCATAAATATTTACTGGCAGGGCTTTATTTAGTCTGCTGAAACAACAGACACGAAATTAAGAGCACCTTGTTAATTAGAAGGCTTTTGTTCAAAGCTTTGGAGTAAAATAAGTAATTCTAAATGTGCAAGTGTTTGCATTTAGTCAGTGTATATAAAAACACACAGTTTTCTCCAGCAGGGAGCTGCAATGGGAGCACGCATCCAATTGTGGCTGTTACTCCACAGGAATCTTTACATTTTTACAAGGACGGGCAGAATATACATTTTTAGTGAATTCAAATGATTTTTGTTTTTAGAAAAACTGTCAGAGATTTTTTCACCAGCGGGACGAAATAGCTGCAGTGTGTTCAGCACTTCCACAAAATGCCTCAATTTAGGGTCCTCCAGACTCATAAAGGGAGCGGCCAAAGGTAATTTGGAAGAGCTGAGTGGACAAAATCCCGCGGGAGAATTTTTTTTTTTTTGGTGGGAAAGCTAGAGCAAGTTTCTGAAGTGCAGTGGAAAGTCTCTTCAGAGAAGTGATGCTGTACAAGAGGAGAAGCACCAGATGGCAAACTGGCAGAGTGTGCTGCTCTGCCAAAACGAGCGTGTCAGGAGAAGGAGGAAAGTGGAATCAGACGAACGGAAGGAGATAAGGAGTGATTTGATTTGGAAGCACAAGAGCTGTCAGGAGATGAGGAGGAGTTTGGCTGAACTTTGTGGAAGTGAGAAGCTTCCTGCAAAGCAGGGCAACGAGTTTGTGCTCCCTCAGTGAAAAGGGAGCGCTCTGTGCGCTCCCAAGGTGGGCTGAATGTGCTCAGAATCCCAAATTGTGGCTCATAGAGGAAGTTCTGCTTCAGAATGGGGTTATTCACTCTGAGTGCTCTGAAGGAACCTGGCTGAACCTGCAGCTCAGGGCAGATGACATTACCAAAACCCTCAAGCTAAGGAACCAACAGTGGAAAAAATAATTATAAATATTTCCCTGAATGCAGCAGGGGTGTAAAATAAAGTATCAGTGAGGACAGGGATGGGCAATCCTGTGACAAGGGAATTAATATTGTAAATATAAACCAGATCTTTCACTGCCCCTGTTGCTGATCCCAATGCATGGATTAAGCCTGGCAGAGAGAACAAAATCATTGAGTTTTTTGGGGTTCTGCATCAATTTAGTTCAACAAATGTGATGGCGCCCGTGCCAGTTCACAGCAGCCACTCCAGGAGTCATCCCCAGCACTCCCTGTCCCCCTCCTTATCAGTCTCAACAGCCCCTGATAAATGAGAGCATTCACACACCCACTTTATCTCACAAAACAACCTCTTTCCCCTATCAGAAGGCACTGGGATTTCACAGACACGTTAATGGCACATTTACAGACATGAATAGGCAGAAATAGACAGTCGCAGGCTGGGCACACATGGAGCTTAGAAAGTCAAACCAAAACATCCCAATGAGGTTTACAGGAAGCACAGGCTAAGGCTATCAAACAGCAAAAAATAATTAAATTATGGTCCACTCCTAAATTCTTAAAATATGTATAAATGCAACATTTAGAAATCTATCTCCTGTTTACATTTAGAGCCACAGAAACAGAATTGTTCAGGTTGGAAAAGCCCTTGAGATCATTGAGCCCAACTTAATCCAGCACTGCCAAGCCCACCACTAACCCTTGTCCTTAAGTGCCACAAAATTCATATTTTCTTATTTTTTCAGAGGGTAATTATTTATTCTACCTGAAAGGCTTTTGGAGAAAGCTAGTAATTTGGTTTAAGAAATATAAATTTCCCTTTTGAAGTGTCATGAGATGCCTTATAATTTCTTTTAGTAATTCTAATTTTTCTAATGAAAGTGTGTTTAGAAAGGCTGGTGAGAGTGTAATTGAGATTAGCAGACGTTAACAAAAATCATGTCTGAAATACAACAAATTCTCATTGCTGTTACTACGTACGCCTGGCCTTACTAAAACGGGAATACTTACCAAAAATATTAATCTACTTTTCTCTGATTCCCCTAATTATTTTGGCTTGATTTACGCTCTTTAATCTGTCCAGTAAGTCTTTCACCTTCTGGCCTTTGCCAGAGACCTTTATTTTTTCCAGCAGCCTTTTGCTGGATAAACTCATCCCTGTAGCACCTGTCCAGCTCCTCCTTTCCTGCCCAAGAAAGCCAAGAAGGCTCCAAGGAGCCCCTGCCCAAGGTGAAGAAATGCAGGAAAATGCCAGGGGGAAGAATAAAGCCAAACAGTGCTCAGCAAAAGCTCACCCCGAAGGAAAATCTCCTTTCTGCCACGAGAAATGTGAGTAAGCATCAGCTTGTCATTCGTGTCAGTGGCTAAAACTCAGCTTAGAGGCAGGAGACAAATGCTCCAGACCTGAGCTCCTGAGATTTATTCCTAAAATTCCATTTATTCCTGTTATTTGTGCTGCAACTGACAATTACAGAGCCACCACATCATGGAATCATTTGGGTTGGAAATTCCCTCTGGGATCATCGAGTCCAAGCTGTGCCTGATCCCCGCCTTGTGCTTGGACACTTCCAGGAATGGGGACTCCAAAATCCCTGGGCACTTCCAATGCTTTATCAATTTATCAATTAAAACAGCAGGATCAAATCCTCACTCAGAACCATCCCAGTTTTCATGCTTTTAGAAATAACAAACTCTGGTAGATAAAATGTAAAAATATACCTTATTTTTAGTCAAAATATACCTTATTTTTAGTCAAATATATTTTGTTTCAAATATATTTTTAGTCACAATATACCTTTGTGCATCCATATTAATTACTGACTTATAGTCCAACAATCCCCAGCTCGTTTAATACATGATAGAAATGCTGTAGAGACATCATGGAATCATTTGGGTTGGAAAATCCCTCTGGGATCATCGAGTCCAAGCTGTGCCTGATCCCCACCTTGTGCTTGGACACCTCCAGGAATGGGGACTCCAAAATTCCCTGGGCACTTCCGATGCTTTATTAATTTATCAATTAAAACAGCAGGATCAAATCCTCACTCAGAACCATCCCAGTTTTCATGCTTTTAGAAATAAAAATATCTGGTAGATAAAACGTAAAAATATGCTTTATTTTTAGTCCAAATATACCTTATTTTTAGTCAAATATATTTTGTTTCAAATATATTTTTAGTCACCATATACCTTTGTGGGTCCATATTAATTACTGATTTATAGTCCAACAATCCTCAGCTCATTTAATGCATGGTATAAATGCTGTAATGTTATTCCAAATTACATTTCACCTGGAAAACAACCCTGTGAGGCAGCAGGGAATCTTTGGGATAAATACCAGGAGGTGCAGCACTGTGGCTCCTGCTTCCCTGAAATCATTAATGTCACTGAGTGTGAAGGTGGATCTTAGCTCAGAGGAGTTTTTGAAAGGTGAAAAACCTCAAGTGTTTTTCTTAGCTCTGCTTCAGCCCATGCAAGTTCACACACAGGGAGTATCTGAGAGATCTAGGAGGGAAAAAACCTTTAATCAGGATTATTACAGATGACAGAGGAAAGATTTCTTTAATTAATGGTCCTTGCTGGCAACCTGTGCCACTGCAAAATTAGCTCCAAATTTGTTCTGCCATGTTTATGGGCTCCAGTTCAAAAATCCATGGAGTGTGGAGTGTTTTACAAGCTCCTGCAGCAGCTCAGAGAAGCAGGTGGTTGGACTCAGAGTGAGGAGAAAATAAATGCAACCATTTATCTAGAACAATTTCCTATCCACCAGGAGAGCTCAGATACCAAAGCAGGGACAACCTCAGGGTATCCAGGGAGCAGCACAGCTCCAGAGGGGCTGGATTTGCACAGAAATCTGCAAAATAATCCTGCTGCCAGGGAGAAGGGAAGGGACACTGCACACCCCAATTTACCTCTCCCAAACCTCCTTTTTCCTGCCAACTTTTTATCCAGCTCTCTGCTTTTGACATCGTTAATCAAGGCCGTCAGGAGCTCTGCAATAGTTAATTAACTAATTAATTGCTTTGCACGCCTGAGTGAAGTGGGAAGCACTGCCAAGGCTGACTTTGTTTGTCACAGAATCCAAGAGTGGGTTGGGCTGGGAGAGACCCTAAAGCTCATCCCTGTCCCAAGATGCTCCACTGTCCCAAGGTTCTCCATGCCCTGTCCAGCCTGGCCTTGGACATTCCAGGGATTCCGGAGCACCCACAGCTTCTCTGGACACCCTGTTCCCAGATCTCCAGGGATGCCCAAAATATATATTTTTTTTTTCCTGGTGACAGGTGCTGCCAGTCTTCCCATCACAAGCTGAACTTTTGTGGATTTAGGTTTTTCTCCTTCAAACATCACAGCCACCTGGAGCTTGTTCTCATGCTTTCTTCCAATATTCCCTTTTTGAAATGAAGCATTTTTCCTGCTTCAAGATTACTTTGAAAAGCTAAATTTAGCCCAGCAGAGGTTCTCACCTCGCTGCAATTCCCCTCTCTTTTGCACAGGTGTCTTCCCAAGGATTGGGAAGTCACCAGGATGGGTCCCCAGAGCAGCTGCTGGAATCTGTGACTGCAGGAATCGCTGCTGCAGATGCAGGTGCAGCTGCAGAGCCATCAGGCACCAGGCACAAGTCCTTCAGGGCTGATAAAACATGCACTGCATCTGTTCCACACAAGGAGGAGGCACAGAGCGAGCTCATTCTTCATTTCTCATTTTTTCCACTTTCCCTTTTTTTTTTTTAAGTCCCACTGAACTCAAAATCCATTTCCACTCATCTGTTGTTTGGTCTTCTAAGCAACTTGGTTTGATAATTTTGTGTTACTTAGATCTGCTGCAGGGCAGATTGTTCTCAGAGTGCTTAAAATTCAGTCCATGAGGTTTGGGGCTACTCCATGCTTTCTCCAAGGTGAAGAACCACATGGAAGTTGTGTTATTGGGTTTCTCTATTTTTTTCCTCAATAATGGAGCATTGCAGGTGAAATTGAGGCAGAATTTTAATGTATTTCCAGCGCCTGGAAATGTCAGCCATGGAGAATCCCTGCTTTGCTCATCTTTTGTGTTTGATGAGGAAAAGCTGAGGGAATTGGGATAACTCAGCCTGGAGATGGGGAGCTTTAGGGTGAACTCTTTGTGGCCTTCCAGAACCAGAAGGAGTCAACAGGAGAAATGGAGAAAAACTATTTACAAGGGTTTTGAGTGACAGGATAAGGGAGAATGGCTTCCCACTGCCAGAGGGCAGGGACAGATGGGACATTGAAAAGGAATTCCTGCCTGGGATGTCTTATCAAGGCTGCCCTGGAGCAGGGGCTGGGCAGAGTCCCAGAATAAAGCAGGGATTCATTCCCAGCATCTCCTCCATGGATCCACCTTGGGCAGCACCAGAGCCCAGCCAGGGCTGCACCCAAGATGAACCAAAATGGCCCCAAAATGCACGAGCGCTCCCGGGCTCTGTCCCTGGGATCAGTTCTGCTCCATTTGCACCTTGCAGTTCATTGTCCCATCCCAGCTTCAGCCCCTGCAGTCCCACCCTGCTTGTTTTTCTCTCTCCAGCCCACGGGGTTTGTGCTCCTGGGCTGAGATTTGGGTCATTTGTCCTTGGTGCCCAGCTGGAGCAGGAATTGTTTTGTCTCCCTGCTCTGTGCACAGAGCTCAGCAATGCTGACTGTGAAGCTCAGAGCTGCTCACTAAAGGAGCACAGAGTCTGAAAACATAGAAAAGCCAAACCTGAGGTGTCAGGAGAGTGTGCAGGCCCTGGCACAGGGTGCCCAGAGCAGCTGAGGCTGGCCCTGAATCCCTGGAAGTGTCTAAAGCCAGGTTGGACAGGGCTTGGAGCAGCCTGGGACAGTGGAAGGTGTCCCAGCTCATGCCAGGTGTGACACTGGATGAGCTTTAAGTTCCCTTCCATCCCAAACCATTCTGGGATTTTGATTAGTCTACTTTTTTTCGGAGCTGTCACCTTTCTGCTGTGTTTTGTTTGTTTAATTGAAGCATTTTCTGGGCACAGGATGAGACGAGGGAGCCACAACAGCACCTTTGGACCTCACCATTTATGAGATTCTTCACCTTGGATGTGTCATTTCACCTTCTATTCCTGATTTTATTCATCTCTGATCACCCCAGGAGCCATTCTCACATTGCACTGCAAACACAGCCAAGCAGCAGCAGGTGGGAGAGAAAGGTTATTTCTCTGGGATTCTGCCCTAAGCACAGAACAATATTTCTGTCACCCAAACCCCTCCCCAGGCTGCAGGGACAGCAAATTCCTTGTGTTCCAGGCCACGTTCCCTGAAGGGTATCATGGAAAAGCTCAGTGCACACCAAGCCCACCAGGTTCATTAATATTTAGTCAGTTTAATGTCCCCAACACAGCAAATGAACAAGTGGGTCATTGATCCAGCCTGGAGTGACTGCCTTGGCATAAGCAAACAACATTCAGGGCAGCACAATGCAATTTGGGGTGTGCTGCTAGGAACAAAGAGCACAGCCCGTATTCCTAGGGAACTGTGACCCTGGGAACAGCCTGCCAGGCCCCATGGGCCTGCAGCTGAATGGGAGCTCCCAGAAAAGACCATCCCTGTCCTTGGGAATGCAGGAGAAGAGAACTGCCTTTGTCCAGCAGCGCCCTTTCCCACCATCAGGTCTGACCTGGCCGTGTCTCCTGCAGGAATTATACAGAGAGAACAATGAGCAGAATAAATGAGTCAAGAATGAGACTTGCATGTGGTTTGGGGGAGTTTTTTAACCACCTTCTTATCACAGTAGAAAAAAAGTGCTTTCCTAATATATTATAAAATGAGCCTGGCAGACAAAATATCATGGAAAGGAAGTAACAATCTGATTTATCTGTAATTAGAAAGACTTAAACTGACATTTTTTTCTGTATCTTGAAGAATGACAGAGATTGGAATCAACAACCTGGATAAAATAAAGATTGCCCTGTGCTGTCTGTAATTTTTCCTACCCCTGGGATTTGTTTCACTTCTTTCCGTTCAAAATTTGCTATGAGCTTGAGAAAAATTCTTTACTTCAATAAACTCTGTTCTCTGTTCACTCAGGATTTCCATATAACCCTTTCTCTTCCTACTACAGCATGAAAAAGCCTCTAGATCATAGTTTGTGACTAACAATTACTCAAATCTGAAAATGTTTTTCCTTTGAGGTGATGAACGAGGGGCTTTTTCTGCATTGGGAAACAGACCAAGACCTCAGTGATTAAAAGACAAGAACCCCAGGATTAAATATGTTCTATACACAGATTTATCTATCAAACCTCTCTGCACACACGTGCGCGCACTGACAACATCACTCAGCCTCACACCAGTGTGAACAAGTTTAGCAGACAAGCCACATTCCATTAAAAGGAGTTAATTTTCTACAGCCCCACCACTCAGTGTCCCCCCTTAGGAATTTCGTTTTCAATTAAATCCAAGCACTTTGAGATTAAAAAAAAAAAAAAAATACAACAAAACTTTTCAAACCTCACAGCAGCCTCCTTTCCAGGGCTCACATGAAATGGCAGATTTGGGGCCCTTTTCATGGTGATCTGAAACAAAATCTGCTGCTCTTTAGGGCCTTGGGTGGGGAAAGCAGGGCCTGAGAGCCCAAATAATGTGCTCAGGGAATTTGGCAGGAGGCAAAGATGTAGGAAAAGTCAAGCAGATGTAGGGGATGCAGGGCAGTGCTGGACACAGGGTCTGGTGGCTTCGACTTGTTGTTTTTAAACAAAATTTGCCATCAGCTTTAAGTGCCCAGAGTGTGAGCAGAGCACTCTGAGTCCAGCATGGCAGGGAAAGAGCAGAGGAAAAAGGAGAGCACAACATCCAGCACACACTAAAGATTAAATATTGCTTCAGTCTTCAGTTATTAATTATGTTTGGTACTTAGAGAAAAAAGGCACTTGGATTGTTTCTTTAATTCTGGTCATACTCCAGTTATTATATTCTTATGTATTTATGTTTCATTTCAAGAGAGAAAAATTGTTTTAAAACTAAAGAAATCACTTCAAAGGCTTGCAGAGATCGCTGACTTGGACTCACATGAGAGCACATCATTTGTCCAGCACCTTATGAAAAATACTTGAAATACAAAACAAAACAAAAAGAAAAATAATAATTCCCTCAAGAAAACACATCGTTCAACTTTCAGAAAACAAGAAATGCTGCTGGCATTAAAACCCCAACATCTTTACTTGATGAAGCTCCACTTGTGCGCACATAAATATCACAGAGATCCCAATTCATCCCCAAATTTCAGAGCTCTCCCTTGGCTCCCAGACTATTTTCTGTGTGGAATCACCCAGGTGAGGGCTGCCTGCTCCTGGAAAGTTGGGGGGTTCTCTGGCCCAGCTGCTGTGCAGACACTCAGTGTCTGCTGTCTGCCCTGCAGTGAAAACAAACTTGGTCCCACGTTCCAAGTGGGATTTTGCCATCTGTCCCTGCCTTTGCAGGGCTATTTTCCATTTCCAGCTCATACCAAACAAATTCCACCTCCAGCACCAGGAGCACTTCAAAAGGGATCATGTGCACGGGGGAACGTGCCTGGGAGTCAGGAGGACCCTGCATCTGTTCCCAGCTTTAAATCTTGTTTGGCAGCGTGGCATTAAAGGGGATCCGTGTTACCGCATCCAACGGGGCCATAAAATTCCCAAATTCCCTCACTCCACGGTTTTCCAGGCTGTGAGCACCCCACTCTCAGCTGAGGGGTGGGAAATTGTGACAGACAGGTCGTGGCTCTCTGTGCAGGGGGAAAGGGTAATAAAAATAGGCTGATCTGAAACAGCATTAGTTCCAGGAATTTTTAGTTAATGGTGGCTGAAAACGGAGAATCTCCAAGCATTTCACACACATCTGAATTCTCTAAGGGGTTTAGTGTGAAACAGATTTAAAAAGTAGGATTTTTTCTGGTTTTTCCCTTTCCTAGGGCTCTCTCAGCAGTACTTCATGTGCTTGTGAACCTGAACAGAGGAAAATTAAGGATTTGTTATATATATAAAGCAAACCAGAGGCTGATTTGACACATATTTAATCCCCCAACCCTCTCTGAAAGGGGAACCTCAGCCCTTGCTTGTTCCTCCTCCCCCAAAAGCAGAGCCTGTGCGGAGCTGCCAACTCTCATTCTTTTGGAATGAGACACTCTCATTTATTGTCTCAATTTCAATCTGCCCCAGGCCCAAAATAAAGGCAGTCACCATTGATTGCAGGAGGATATTTAGAAACATTCCAATTCTTTCTCAGCCAATTAGATGACCATGAATTGGCAACTCAGTAAATTTCCTGCTGGGGGTTTGGCTGCTGCACCAACACCTCCTGCTCCCTTCACCCAAAATTTCAGTTTTTGACAAAATAATACATAAAGGGGGGTGGCAAGTGGGACAAAGGAATCTCCCTGCCCTTCAGCAAACTTAAAAATGTCCCACCGTGTAGAGGGAATGACGCAGACAATATAAAATAAAGAACTATTAAATACTCCTGATTATATTTTGGAACAATTTCCCCTTTGGTCATGCAACTCCTCGGGGAGAAAGAGCAGAACAAAATAATAAATTCAGCTACACCAGAGACACAACTTCTGCCCGTTGGAGCACTTTGATGTGCACACAAACAAGTGCAGTGCAGATGCTTGGCTTTTCCCCTTGCCAGCAAGCTCGGAGCAGATGGGATGGAGGGAGGATTCCAAAAGGGCTGCACATAAGGACAGAGATCCCCAGAGGTGCTAATAATCCTGATTTTCCTCTGTAGGATGCTGTGCCTCAGATGTTTGATCAATAACTTCACATCTGAGCAACTTGTAGGATGCAAAGCTGGGTTGTGTTTAGAAAATGCCACCAATAAAAGCACCGGGTAGCAGCACTGAAGAAAGATCTGTGCTGGAAGACAAAGTGAACTTTGAGAGAGCATCAGTCTGGCAAAATAACTCAAAAAAGACAGGGAATGAATAAAAAAATTATAAAGCGGTTTGAAAAGCAGCTCCAAATGGCCCCAGCAGCAGCAGCTGGGCGTGGAAATGTGGACACAAAGCACAAAAACTCACGTGGCTCCTCCACACACATCCCATGCAGAAGCAAGGAAATAAAGGAGCTGTTTCAGATGTTGTTCAAGCACTCTCAGCATTTTCTCTGCTATTTTAATCATGTTTACTACAGTAATGCCTGAAGAGCCAAGCATGGAGAGACTCATTTGGTGATATCGAGGCATAGTTAAGTCCCTGCTTTATTTTCTAAGCAGATGCTGCTCATGATTTTCCTGCTCATATTTGATCATTTCTTCAAATAACAGCTATAACTGAGAAAAGAATTGAGAAAACATTCTGTGACAGATTTTCATGTTCTGGATTAACTGGAAAGCATAATCTGATCCTGGAGTCGTGCTGTCGAGGAGTGATTTGACACATCACTCCCATCTAAGCGCTGCTTTATTTCCTGCCTGCATGGGGGATCAAACTCTTTTAACTGGACATAATCACACATGGATGTGAGGCACTTCTGTGCCAGGGATAAATTGCATTTTGTTGCTTGTGGCACTGAGGCTTCTGTCCCAAGGACTCATTTAAAATGCAGCACAGCTAAAGAAATGCAATTTTCCGCCACATTTTGGAAGTATTGGCACACGCGGGGAGAGGTCAGGAGGGTGCTCAGGGCACCAGGTGAGCTCTGCATCAGACCCACCTCTCCTGGATCTTTTGGGGATTTATTCTAACTAAACTCCACTGGTGGCAGTAGCAGAGAAGATCTGATTTCAACAGATGACAAGCCCATTGCAAAAGGGTTGATACCCTGATTAAAATAGCTCTTAAAATCAACTAATTAATAAAAAAAAGAAGGAGCCAACCCAAAAATGAGCTTAAGATTTATGTTCCATCTTCCTCAGAGCTCTTTTCCTCCAGTGCATTAATCAAGCTAAAAGCAGGGCAGGGATGGTTGTTTGCATAAGCCGAGTCAAATATATTTTAGCTGTTGCCGTTGAAAGAAAAAAGAATTATTTTGCAGGAACCGAAGCTCAAACATTATAATACATGCAAAAAAGGCAGCCCAATTAGATTCCTTTATCCCCAGCATATGGCAGAGAGGTACAAGCTATGCACTAATGTCTCTGCAGAGCTATTTTGGGCCGGTATGAGGCTGCAATCTGAGAGGAGTGGTGACAGATCCACAGGCACAACTGGGTTACATTCGTCAGGGATGCGCCTGGAGAGCTCCTCCCAGCCAGGAACTTCGCAGCGAGCTGCAGAAACTTCCCTCCCCAGTGCCTGAGCTCCTGAAATTTGCTGGAAAAGGAGAGGGCAGGAGGAATGTTCATTGGACAGCAAGATTCAGAGCGGGGAAGTGTGACCCGCTGGCACTGCACAAACTGGGAGGTGACATCAGTGACAAACAGTGACAAGACCTCTCCTTATCTCTTCACAGGCTCTTTTCCCAGTAAAGACTTTATGTATTCAGGTTTAAATATTCAGCTTTTGCGTGCATTAATGTCTCTGCTTTAGTCTAAACTTGGTTTAAACTTTAATCAGCAGGGAGAACTCACTGAGCCCTCTCAGCACTGGTGCTGCTTCCAACACTCACAGTTTGACAGTGCAGCAGGATAAATTTCTGAGGGATGGATATTCCATTTATACAGGAGTAAACAAGTTCTTTCAGAGAGGCAGCTTCAAAGCCTTGTAAAAACCTGCAAAGAAATCCGAGTTCCTCTGAAAACAGTGTCAAAATTCCCAGCAATTTTGATAGGGACAGAGGGCTGGAAACAAACGTTTAAGATCTCTTCCAACCCCAACCATTCCGTGATTCCAGGATTCTCAGACCCTGGAAATTCAGCAGACAAGCTCAGAGGCTGACCTAAATAATCTGTGGCTGATAATGTGCAGGACAGACCTCGTTTTGCTTTGATAAATTTTTTCTGGATGGGGAGGCGAGGTCAGGATCAGCAGCGGCAAGAAGAGGATTCCCAGTAGGAATGAATGGCCTTGAAGGTCTTTCCTTGATGATGGACACACAGAGGGTTTTGCCTTGTTCTGTATTATCCCTTTTCCTGATTATCTTGGTAAAGACAGAACTTTCCCTGCTCCTTTGTCACTTTTTTCAGCAGGGGAAGTCGCAGCCCATCGCTGTCTCCATCTCTGGTTAGGAACACGTTGGGAAGCAAAATAACCAGATCCTATTTCATCCTTAAATGAAACAGGTTTAAATACATTTATGGAATGCCATCCAGCTCACAGGAGATTGCAGGGGAGGAGAGGGGGAATATCTGCTGACCATGTTCACAGGGGTCCGAGGATGAGGGAAGAGACGAGGATCTGACTCCGTGTTTCAGAAGGCTGATTTATTATTTTATGATATATATTATACTAGAACTATACTAAAAGAATAGAAGAAAGGATTTCATCAGAAGGCTGGCTAAGAATAGAAAAAGAAAGAATGATAACAAAAACTTCTGTCTCAGACAGAGAGTCTGAGTCAGCCCACTGTGATTGGCCATTAATTACAAACAACCACATGAGCCCAATCCCAGATGCACCTGTTGCATCCCACAGCAGCAGACAACCATTGTTTACATTTCATTTCTGAGGCCTCTCAGCTTCTCAGGAGAAAAAAATCCTAAGGAAAGGATTTTCCATAAAATGTGTCTGTGACCATCTGCAGCTTGGGATGATCAAGTGCCAGAGGGGTGAGGGCACAGACCCCCATCCCTCCATGGCTCTGCCTGCAGTGAGGGATGGGGCGAGGAACAGCAACCTCTCCCCATGGATCCACAGTCTGGGAGCAGGGATTATTTACAGAACAGCTTCTGTCCCTCCCAGAGCAGCAGCTGATCCCAGTGGGGCTGCCTAATCCAGGGAGAAGGCGATGGCAGGTACTGAGCAGCCCCTGCTCCTGCTGGGTTGAATGTGAGATGGGAATATGGGATTAAAGAGTGACAAACCAAACTGCACAACAATTCAGAAACAGAAAGAAGAGTTAAATCCTGTTTGCTCCTATTAAATAACTTGATAATTATTCTGTCTGGAGAACTTTATCCCTAGGGAACAGCCCCTGTCAGCCCCAGTGCCCCACACTGCACCATGAGCCTTTCTGGGATTTGTAAGCAAACAGCAAAACCAGTTCAAATGTGAATTGCTGCTTCGTGTGTGAGCTCAGAGAAACAGAACTGCTCTTTTCCTTGTAAATGCAAACCCAGCTTTATCTGTTATTGATGCCAAGGAGTCGCTATCTGCGCATCCGTTTGATAAAAACATCACAACTTTAATTGCTAAATAATCTTGTACAAGGCAGGGTTATTCCGAGTGCCGAGCTCTCTCTCTCACTTCAGCTCCTCAGAGGGTACTTTCTGGAAGGATTTGCATGGCAGTCAAAGCATGCAAAAATTTATAAATACCAACACAGATGCCAACATGTCGGGAGAAATGTAGTTATAACATTTGAAAGCTAGGAAGAAATTAATGTTGATCCTGATTGGAACAGTCACTGTATTTGCAGTGTCTGGAGATTTTTTTTTTTAATTTAAAAAAATAAAACAACAACAACAACATAAATTCTGTTTGTATAAAATCCTCCATGTCCCAAACTCCATTTCTTGGCCCCAACGTGACAGTGTTACAGGAAGAGAAGAACAGTTTATTTAAAACAGTTCCAGGATTTAAGGCTGATCTGACATAACTAATTTTTCCATCCAAACATTGCCGGCTCCAACACAGGCATCAGCTCCAAATCAGCCATCCTGGAAGTTGGGCCCATGCTAAGAGCAGACAGAACTCATGTTCCTGCTGGTGGGATTGCACAAACCATCACAGGCTGAGCAAAAGCAGAGCCTGTCCCCAGGATCCTCTCCCCAAAACCTCCTGGTGCGGCTCTTTCAGACTTTAAATCATTCCTGCAGCACCTGAGGCTGTGGAAACTCCCTGGTGCATAAACAAAACTGTCTGAGAGTGCAGGTGGAAGGAAAGGGAAATTTTCTGCACAGCAATGCTCTCAAAAGATTTAAAATACTTCATGCCTACTACTTAATTAATTTCCTAACAGAGCCCTTCGTGCTGGGGAGAGGGATGAAGGGATGAGGAATGAAGATACAGGATTTACTCACAGCCCAAGGCAAACTGTGAAGAGTCTCCTGTGTGGTGCAACAAAATCCAGCATCAGGCTAAAACAAACTCTTTAGATGCGATTTGGGAAGGAATTGTTCCCTGGGAGGGTGGGCAGGCCCTGGCACAGGCGCCTAGAGAAGCTTTGGCTGCCTCTGGATCCTTGGAAGTGTCCCAGGCCAGGTTTGATGGGGCTTGGAGCAGCCTGGGATGGGGGAAGATATCCCTGCCTATGGCAGGAGGTTGGAAATGAATGAATTTAAAGGTCCCTTTCAACCCAAACCATTCAAAGATTCCACAAACTTTGATTTCAGCATTTCCAAACCCCTTCCTCGTGTCACTACGGAACAGTTTACCATGTTAGGAAAACTGCACAGAGAGAAACAGAATAGCACATCTGGGAAAAGAAATGGGAACGCTGACCCCCAATTCCTTCCCAGACAGGTGAGAGAAACAGAATAGCACATCTGAGAAAAAAATGGGAATGCTGACCCCCAATTCCTGCACATCTGGGAAAAGAAATGGGAATGCTGACCCCCAATTCCTTCCCAGACAGGTGAGAAATGGAATGGCACATCTGGGAATAGAAATGGGAATGCTGACCCCCAGTTCCTGCACATCTGGGAAAAGAAATGGGAATGCTGACCCCCAATTCCTTCCCAGACAGGTGAGAAATGGAATGGCACATCTGGGAAAAGAAATGGGAATGCTGACCCCCAGTTCCTGCACATCTGGGAAAAGAAATGGGAATGCTGACCCCCAATTCCTGCACATCTGGGAAAAGAAACAGGAATGCTGACCCCCAGTTCCTTCCCAGACAGGTGAAGCTCTCCTCGTTGGCAGTGGGAATGTCCCCATCAGTGCTGGCACACCAATGGCAACGCTGCAAGAAAAACATTTTTCTCTACAAAAAAAGCATCCCCAGATTGGGCTACAATGAGCCAGATCTGCCTCCCACGGCCATCACAGCCACGGGGGGACAGGAGTCTTTTGCCTCTTGTCCTGAATTCAGTGGCATTGCCTTTTCCCCTCACTTCAGTGCCAGGTCTGCAGGGAGCAGGGACAGCTGAGCCACAGCAGTGTCAGGACACATTAGGGCTCGTCAGGGCTGCTCAGACTAAAGCCTTCAGGACTTGGTTTTGCTGGCAAAGGTGAAAACTTTTTAGTTTGGCTTCTGATGGCTTCTCATCCACCCAATAGAATCCTCTGGGTTAAACAGAAAAAAAAAAATAGAAAAAAAAGAAAACACAAAAATTTCAGAGTTTCTCACTTTCTCCATTTCACCTTTGCTGTCAATGCAGTCCCTCTACCATCTTAAACCCAGCTTTGATGAAATGAGCTAAAGGTGACTCTGATTCACTGGATTAAAGAAAAAGTATCACAATCTCTCTGTTTTCAGTTTCAGGAGTGTTGGAAAACCTGTAAGTTTAGGTGTAAATACTTTAAAGTCATTCTGATAAACAGATTTAGGTGACACATTATTCTGCAGGGCAGGCTGAGACAGAGCCTCTATTTTCTTTCTCATGTTTAAAAAGCTAAATTTAAAAAAAATAAAAGATGCTGACAGCTCAAATTGGATTTGATCTTAGCCAAAGGTGGAGATCAGACCTTTGAAATGGGAATTGCCTTTATAATCTGCCCTGGGCTTTGGACAGCTCTATGGGATGGGGATGGATGGAGGCATGGAATCCAAGAGCATCACCAGGGACAGTCCCAAGGTGGGGTGAAAGGGGGTCCTGGGCCATGGGTAGGAGCTGGAAAGAACCAGGACCCTCTAGAAATAATTTTAAATAAAAATCTTTATGAGAACTAAAATGCCTTTTCCAGACTGGGCCTCTGGGCAGCCCCTCAGCACCAAGCAGTGCCACCAAGAGCTTGTTCAGCAACTCAGTTTGTCCAAAACCATGACAATCTGCAGACCCTTTCTAAATGAACCAAGCAAATAAACCCAGGCATTTCTGATTAATGTATTCCAAAAGGCATCCATAACGATCAGCTTCACATTTTCACCAATACATCAATTGCTGTGTTTAAATTTAAAAAGCATGTGAGGTAATGGAGTCTACATCTTACTTTGAGAATGTGTCCAAACAGAAATGAGCTTTGCTATGCAATAGCAAGGGGTTATATATTGATTTTGGAAGCCAAGCTATCCATGCTTCTCTACAAACATCACATATTTCACAAAGGGCTTAATGCTACTTACATTGCATTAGGGATGGAGAAATCAGTTTGGGCAAAACGTGCCAAAGCTGAAACAAATTCCTGGTCTGAGAAAAGTTTGGTCACTTCTTACCACTCACATTGCTTGCCTGCGCCCAGTTCCAGGTGGAATCCAGAGCAGTGAAATCCTGGGAAGGTCTCTGCTGGGATGGCCAGAAGCAGGAAGCAGAAGTCGCAGAGCTCAGCTTGGTCCTGAGCCGGAGCTTCAGAGAGCATTTGGGTCCAGAGCCATTCTTGGGTGACAGCTCCATAAACATCTTGAGCAAACACATCTTAGGAAGGGCTCAGCCCCTTCTGGCTGCCCTGGGAAGTTGAGTGACTTTGAAAAGGCAGCCAAAGTTTTGGGATCGTGTCCATGTCACAGAAGTTTGCAGCAGAGATCTGCTGGATGAAGTCCATCCTCATGATCGCACAGTGCTTCCCTTTAAAGAGCATCATCACACCCCTGAGCCACTGAACATTCACTTGCTGCCAAACACTCAAAGGCACACACTCCAACCCTAAAAAGGAATCAGAAAATCTCGCCGCCCCGCTCGCTTCGTTTCCCCAAATGTTATTTTTTGATGGAGTTCCTTGAAGCTCAGCTTTTCCCTGGAACATCCTGGAGGACAGAGAGTGTCAGAGCAGCCCATCCACACATCTGATTGTCAGCTCTGAACCCAGAGCTTGATGCACCGTGGCCATGAGATCCCTGCTGTCCCTTAAATAAAGTTCCCATCTCAATAGTTCAAAGCCACGGTGCCATATGCTAAATGACACGAATAGCTGCTTCATCTTTATAATTAACTTCAACTCTCCTGACTTGTCTGCCTGCTTGGTGGTGTTTGGCTGCTTCTCCCCAGCTTGGTGTGATCAGAACTGTGCGAATCTGTTTGGAAATTTCTCCTTCACCAAGGTCATCCCCACTAAGGACCAAGCAGGAGAAAGGCACTGATCCCAATTGCTTCCCCTCCTCACTTGGAATTCTCTCCATCCCTGACACCCTGGGTTTCATCTCCATAAGCCAGTCCATAATCCATCTCAATGGCTCTTCTCCTAAGCTATTTTTAATCTTAAAAATCCCCAGCAGACTGTGGTGTCACAGGCAGTCTCCTGTTCCTTTGAGACAAGGACTGAAATAAAGCAGCTCTTCCCTTCTTACGTTGATAATTGTTGGTATTTTCAAAGATATTTTGGGGGATTTATTATTTATTTTGGGGGTTTATCCCTTCTTCCCTTTCACTCCAGTGAAGCCACACACAAATATCTAATTTCTGCCTTTTACTCTTTCAAAGAATCTCAGAATCCCAGCATGGTTTGGGTTGGAAGGAACCTTAAAGCCCCTCCAGTGACCCTGCCATGAGCAGTGACACCTTCCATGATCCCAGGCTGCTCCAAGCCCCATCCAACCTGGCCTGGGACATTCCAGGGACCCAGGGGCAGCCCCAGCTGCTCTAGGAATTCCCAGTTCCCAATGTCCCACCCATCCCTGCCCTCTGGCACTGGGAGCCATTCCCTGGCTCCTGTCCCTCCATCCCTGTCCCCAGCCCCTCTCAGCTCTCCTGGAGCCCCTTCAGGCCCTGCCAGGGGCTCTGAGCTCTGCCTGGAGCCTTCCCTTCTCCAGCCATCATCCACAATTCCATGTGCTGCTCTGGCCCAGCATCAGGATTTTGGAGGCACCATGGGGAGAAGGCAGGGAGGGGTAAGGAAAGGAGATTTTGGAACAATTCGTTTGCTGCATTTTGTCCCCAGAGAGAATCTCCAGTTCTTGGAGCATCTTCGTGGCCTCCTCAGGACTCACTCCAGAGCTTCTCTGTGCCAGGGCCTGCCCACCCATCCCAGCCAGGAATTCCCAATTCCCAACAATTCCCAGTGTCCCATCCATCCCTGCCCTCTGGCACTGGGAGCCATTCCCTGGCTCCTGTCCCTCCATCCCTGTCCCCAGCCCCTCTCAGCTCTCCTGGAGCCCCTTCAGGCCCTGCCAGGGGCTCTGAGCTCTGCCTGGAGCCTTCCCTTCTCCAGGGGAACATTCCCAGCTCTCCCAGCCTGGCTCCAGAGGGGCTCCAGCCCTGCAGCAGCTCCGTGGATCCCTCTGGGCTCTCTCCAGCAGCTCCAGGTCCTGCTGATGCTGGACCCAGGTTTGGGGACAGCTCTCCTCTATTTGTGCTATTTCACCTTCCTGCTCTCCCTGAGCTGGACCTGCTGCTGGGGAACCCCAAGTTCTCCTCTCCTCGTGGCTCTGCCTTTATTTTCTTCATGGTTCAGCACCGATTCTGCCAAAAAACATTGATATTTTTCCTGCTTTATCTGCTCATTGACCAGGAATTCCTCAGGATAATCCATTCCCCAAAACCACACTGGATTCAGCATTCCCTCCCTTCCCTTCAATCCTTTTTAGTTTTTCACTGATAATATCCATTTCCAAGTCACAAACTTCCATTTTATCATTTCCTTTTAATAAACTACATTTCTGGTTTTCTCTTGCTGTCTCCCCCCACCTTCCCTTATGTCCTCATTCCCCATGCCTGAACTTCCTCCTCTTTTCAGCAGCAAATGTGAGGAAAAGGGGGAAAAGAGGTGAAGTGGAGGCAAAATCAAACATTTGGAATATTTTCCCTGCGAAGGCACAAATATAAAGGCATTCTCCCCATTCAGCAAGAACAACAGAAGGAAAAGCAATTGAAAATATTCAAGAATTGTCACAATTTCCTCATTTTTACCCATCCCTAGAAAATAAACGGGAGCTATTCAGCCATGAGTACATTTCACTGAAGTGACACTTAACAATCCAAAAATATGGCATTTCATTTTGCATTTCTCTCTGAGCAGGAGATAATTTCATCTGTGGCTGCTGCAACAGCTGCACTGCTCCCCAAAATTTCCTTGTTCGAGATGAAATTTTCCTTGAATTTTGGAGACAAATTTTCCTAGTTTGAGATGAAAAAGAGGGTGAAAAATCATCCTGGATTCATGTTTCGGGTGTGTTTTTTCCTTTGGTTTAAAGTCAGACTTTCACATAAAAAAAATAGTATGAAAATTAATTTTCTCAGCCAAATGATATCCAAATTGAAATGCCATTTTCTTTTTCCATCTGAAGCCAAAGACGGATTCTGTTGCCACAAAACTGGAATCTCTTGCTTCCCACAGCTGGGAAATCACCTGGGAAGTGCTGGACACTGACAATTCCTGCTGACTCCACATTTGGATGTTAAGATCCAAGTTTAATCAATCCATTGAAAACAATTACTGGATCCAAGTCCAGCTGCTGCTCTGCCAGAGAAAAGAATCATTTCACCTGTTCCACAGTGGGGTTTATAGAATATTCAATCCTTCTCTTTTGTTTCAGTCACTTTTGCCAGCAAAGGAGGCAAAATCAGGGAAAATCTCAGTGCAGACACAACATCTCACTGGCACAGCCAAGGAGGGACTTGTGGGGTGAATCATGGAATTATTGAGGTTGGAAAAGACCTTTTAGATCCTCTAATCCAACCAGTGTAAAACACTTGTCCATTTAACCATTAAAATGAGCCATGTTTTCTTCTGGTTCTTGGATATGAGGTGAGGTGGAAGGGGCTGGAAAGGAGAACCCCACAAAAACTTCCTTGGCTTGAAGAACTTCAAGATTCGTCTCAAGATCTTTTACAGGGAAAAATAAAAAAAGCTGCATTTCTAAATTAAAACAAAAAAAAATCACCTAAGTAAAGAAGCAAATATTCTCTGTATTCTCTAATAAATTGTGTGTGGTGTAAACAGCAGTCTCAGAGCAGCAAGGCAGAAAGGTTCAGCACAGTCTGCAACGTGGGTGCTGGAAAATATCCCCTTTAACTCTGCAAAACATTATCTTTTAATGGCACGAGAGATCAGCCATAAAGTTTCGCTTTAACCTTGTTTCCCTTCCATGCGATTTTTTATTTACTTAGATAATATTAAATATTTGATGCCATAAAATGTGTTCCTGACCCAACAGATCTTTAAATATCTCCTTTTTCTGACCGATATCTGTGTCTCTGTGTGCTGGCCAAATTCAAACCCAGTCTAAACAACTTCCTGGCTTCACAGTGCATTAAAACAGCTGCCAGCCCTGTGTTTTTTTGCTCTATTTCACAGTTCCAACTGCTCCAAAAGCATTAAATTTCCACTCATGTTTAGTAACAGGGACGTAAATACAAAAATGTTCCATAGTATGGAGACATCCCCATATTTTTTGGTCTCTTATTGTTTGAACACTTCACTAAACAGAGCAATACATTCAATTTCCAGTAGAATACGACAGGGATGTGCATTATTTTTGAGTGAGGGTATAACTTGATGTGATATTTAAGCAAAGATGGCTGCATGAAGATTATTTCCTGGAAATCAATATTCCATGGGGGAGAGCTGATGTCTCAAGTACATGGGAGAGTCATTGACTCCAGCTGCCTGTGACGTGGAAAATAGTCTACATGGAGGCTGTTGGGGCTGGAAATGAAAAGTATGGGAATATGGATTTTTATATGCATTATGGAGTTCACAATTGCAACACTCTGCTTGAGACAATCCCAGGAAATTAATGTCCTATGTATTGCACACATCACTGCAAATCTATTCCACAGACTCACAGGATCATTAAGGTTGGAAAACAGCTCCAAGGTCATCCAGTCCCAGTTGTGCCCAATGCCCACCTTGTCCCCAGCCCAGAGCACTCAGTGCCATCTCCAGGAATTGCTGGGACACCTCCAGGGATGGGCACTCTAAACCTCTCGCTTTCCAAAGCATGACCACCCTCTCCATGGGGAAGTTCCTGCTGTGCCCACTCTGAGCTGCCCTGGGCCAGCCTGAGGCCGTTCCCGCTGCTCCTGTCCCTGTTCCCTGGGAGCAGAGCCCGACCCGCCCGGCTGTGCCCTCCTGGCAGGGAATTCCAGAGGGAATTCCAGAGGGAAAAGATCCCTGGGGATCCTCCTGTGCTCCAGGTGAGCCCTGCCCGGCTCCCTCAGGGATTGTGAGGCCCCTGCCCAGCTCCCTCAGGGATTCTGCAGCCCCTTCCCAGCTCTGTTCCTTTCCCTGGCCCCGCTCCAGCCCCTCAGGGTCTTCCTTGCCATGAGGGGGAAATCAAAAAGTGGGAGAAAACATGAGGGGGGAAAAAACTGAGGGGAGTCTGAGGAAGGCTTTGCTGCAGAGCTTTTCCCTCCTGGATCCTCCTTTTCTCCATGTTGAGCCCTTCCCAGCTCCCTCAGGAATTCTCCAGCCCTTCCCCAGCTGGGTTCCCTTCAGGGTCTCTCCTGCCATGAGGGGAAAATCAAAAAGTGGGAGAAAACATGAGGGAAAAAAGAAGTGCCAGCCCCAGGGCCTTCTGCTCACTTGGTCACCCCTGGGCTCATGTCCAGCCACTGTCACCAGCACCCCCAGGGCCTTTTCCAGCTTTCCATCCCCTCTGCCCCAGCCTGGAGCTGCAGGAGGTTGTTGTGACCAAAAGGCAGGACCCAGCACTCGGCCTTGTACCTCATCCAGTTGGCCTCATCCCACAGTTCCAGCCTGTCCACATCCCTCTGCAGAACCTCCTGCCCTCATCCCACAGCTCCAGCCTGTTCGGATCCCTCTGCAGAACCTCCTGCCCTCGTCCCATGGCTCCAGCCTGTCCAGATCCCTCTGCAGAACCTCCTGCCCTCATCCCATGGCTCCAGCCTGTCCAGATCCCTCTGCAGAACCTCCTGCCCTCATCCCATGATTCCAGCCTGTCCACATCCCTCTGCAGAACCTCCTGCCCTCATCCCATGGCTCCAGCCTGTCCACATCCCTCTGCAGAACCTCCTGCCCTCATCCCACAGTTCCAGCCTATCCACATCCCTCTGCAGAACCTCCTGCCCTCATCCCATGGCTCCAGCCTGTCCAGATCCCTCTGCAGAACCTCCTGCCCTCATCCCATGATTCCAGCCTATCCACATCCCTCTGCAGAACCTCCTGCCCTCCAGCAGCCCAGCACCCTCACCTATCTTGGTGTCAACAGCAAATTTCCTGAGGGTTCTTCCATCCCCTTGTCCACATCATCAATAAAGAAAATAAACAGAGCTGGCCACGGGCCCTGGGACACCAGCTGGATCTGGCATCATTCCCCAGGCCCAGCCAACAGCCATTTCTCAACCAAGGGAAGAGTGACCCTGTCCAAGCACGGCCTACAGCTCCTCCAAGAGATGTGGAAGATGTGTCCAAGGCCATGCTGAAGTCCAGGTGGACTCACCCCCAGCTTTTTCCTCCTCCACCAGCTGGGTCACCTGGCCATGTAAGGAGCCCATGAATGCTACAGCTCAATCAGCCCTATTTCCATAAGATATTGGTGATGTTTGCCAGTATTATCTCCATGAGGTGGGAGCCTAAAATAGAGCAGTGGGTGTAGGCAAATTCCAGGGATGTTCTCCTCAGTGCTGCTTGCATCACAGCTGGAAGAGAGGATGAGGCAGTGGCCGGGTCCCGGAGTCAGGAATGTGACAGCACGGCCCAAGGCCAGCTCTGAATTACACACTAATTTTTTTTTCTTTTTTTAATTACAAACGTTTCTGTATTGGGAAAGTGGGACGCAGTTAATGTGTAATTAACTCGTTTGGGCAAGTCCTAGCCCTCTGCTGAAAACTCCACCTCCTTTTATCTGATCCATCCACGCCCTTGAGTGCCTGCAACGCTGCATGGGATGCGTGGGATTGCTCTGATGGCAGATTCCCAACTTTACATAATGTAAACAAAACAGCTCCCTTCAGCAACTCCTTGCCTCCCCTGTAAAATTGCTTCAAGACCCAGGAGTGCAAGAAAAATCAAGCTGTGGCCTGTAAGGCAGAGGAAAAGAAATTAAATCACTTTTAAAAGAAGGTCTCCAGGGTGAGGGCAACACCAAAGCAGAGAAATTCCAAGAAAGTGATTTTGTGCTGTTCAAAAAACCCAACAAACTCAACCCGCTGAACCCAAAGTGCCAGGGGCAGTGCTGGGAAGTCTGAACCCACAGCTGGTTCACCACCAGTGGAAATAACATTTGTTCCTTGCTCTCCAGCCGAGCAGGAAATTACACTTGGGAATCTGAAAGTTTTCAAGATGCCTTAAAAGTGTAATTAGGTGTACAGGATGCCAGCAAGGATCCTCCACGCTCAGAAATGGAGATTTGCAAAGGCAGAAGTCCAGAAATCCTGGGCACAAAGCTAATTTAATGTCTCCCTGGCCGCTGAGCAGCCCCAGCACTGGGGCAGCAGAGGCAATAACGAAATTCCAGCGAGGATCCATCTGCTGAAGGGCTGAAAATGAGGGATACTCCCTGTGCTGAGCCAGGCTGGCTTTAATTAGCGAGGTGTTAAGGCACCTGAGTAGCAAACACAGTCACATCTCCTGGCTCTTCCCAGAGGTGAAAATGAGGGGATTCCAGTCCTTCCCCCCCGTTCCCAGCTAACGGAGGGTGAAGCAGCCCCTTCCTCATTAAACCAGGCAAGAGCAGATGGCTGGAGCTGGGTTTGGGGACCCTCTGAGTGACATATCTGAAGAGCAAGCCCTGGGGTGTGCAGGAGGGCACAAAGGGCTCCGTGCAGCAGCTGGAGATGGTTCAATGGGAAGGACATGAAGTTTTCAGCAAACTGGAGCTGTCTTGCTGTGCTGAACCTCTCCCAGGCAGCGTGGGCTGCTCTGATCCCAGCAGAAACATCGGGAGGAGCCCCTGGAATGTCCAAATGGCAAAAGGACATGTCCCCAGCTGATCACCCCTCACACAGGATCACTCCCTGGTACTGCTTCCATGTTTTCATGTCGCCACTCTGGCACTCTGAACATTTGTCTTTGGCACTTCAGATATTTCTGACTGCTTTCTCAGCCCGTAGTGCTGGAAGAATTTTACCTAAAAAGTGAAGAGAAATTCATTTTTCCTTTCCTTTTTTAACTTTCCATAGTCTTGGCAGCAAACTGTGTCATGATGATGTTGGCAACAACATATTTGTGGCAGAAGGAAGAAAGAGAATCATAAAATATATGAAAGAAAAAGTTGACATTTTAATGAAATACCTTGTAACTTCTTGGAAAAAAGTTATTAAAATGCAGTCAGTTTATAGCTGTTTGTACAGATAGGAGGAGGAGACTTGCTCCTGAGGCCTGCAATAAAAATCGCTTGTTACCCAAAAGTAATAATGGCTAGAAATTATTTTCAAAATTCATTACCGGAGAGAATTTCAGATTTGGGACATTCTGGGTTTTTCTGATTGCTTGAAGATTGCTGGCACATGCCTGAGGTTTGGGAGAGCAGCCTGCCATGTTCCTCAGAAGAGGGAGCAGAATGATGGAGCATCTCCTGCTCCTTCCCGACGGCTACCGGAGCTGGCACTGGCTGCTCACTCAGCTCCAAAGGAGAGAGTTTATCTCAAATGCTGCTCTGCCAGCCAGGGAACCAGAGAATATCCTGAGCTGGAAGGGACCCACAGGATCATCAACTCCAATTTCTGCCAGTATTCCCAGCCCCTGCAAAGGTTCTGCCTGCCTTTGGAGAAGGAAGGATGCAGCTCTCAGCACACTCCAGCCTAGGGATTCCTCCTTAGTTGTCTTCCTTCCTCCCATCCACTGCATCCAACCTCTGGAGCTCTCATTCTAATATGTCACAAATCCCAGGAAAAGCCTCTTCTTGCAAAGCAAGGTGGCTCTGGCATCAGCTGCACCAGCTGAGGATAACACAGCATCCACACCTGGATGCTCTTCACAGAACATGAACACTCCCAGACATGGATTTATAAAAAGAGTTTAGCACAGCAGAGCATTACTCCCATCTTTTTTCCCCCCCAAACTGGGCTGTATGTAAAAATAAAGGGCAAAGAGTGATCACTGAACTGTCAAAGAGTCATCAATGAATGTTCAAAGCAGGAACTCAGGACCTCACTGCACCATAAAGGGATTTCCAGGCCCAAACAAACCTGCTTGGTTTGGTGCCTCCTGTCTCACCTTTCCAAAATGAATTACAGGTAAAACTTGGAAAAATTACACTTCCCATCCGTTGTGGCTACAGATATAGGAAGGACAGGTGTTGCATTTCTGGATAGATTCTGACATTTTTATTTAATTCCAAACCAAATACACTCCCTGCTGTGTTTAACCAGGCTCCATGGTGAAGAGCTGAGATTTCTTACACAGTTTGATATCACAAAGCAAACACTTCCAGGGGCAGCCGCAGCTTCTCTGAACCTGTGTTTCAGTTTTATTATTAGGAGATAACAGTTCCAAAAATTATCCTTAAAGATTTCCAGGACAATGCTTCATCCAAAGCAGAGCAATGGAACACGAGACATATAAATACTCCACAGTAGAATGAAATATTCTATACTCTGGAGCAGCAAAGTGCCCACCCAGCACAGATACACTTATGGGATTCTGGGGATTGTGTTCCTGCCTGGAGCCATAAAAGCAGAACAGAAATAGAGCACAAAAAGCAGAACCCTGATCAATTATTGGCCCTGCAGAATCCAGGCTGCTTTGGCAGATCAGCTGAAAATCTCACAGCCTGGAAAAAGGCCTCCGTAACCAAATAAATTTTCTTTTATTGGCAGCTACTGATAAAGATTTCAAGCATTGGGCTGGATAGAGGGAATTTAAATGCACATTGAAAATGAAAACTCTGGGTCACCACCACGCTGTGCTAATGCCAGTTTGGGAAGGCTTATGTTATTTTTGTGTCATTTGCGCTCTGTTCAAGAACTTTCTTATTAATTATCGCACAAACTTCAGTTAATAATCAATTCATGCCACAATTATCGTATCAGTTCTACTGCCTAATTAAAAACTGGTGAGTGATTGGAATTCCAATACGGTGATACAGGCACAGGCTGCAATCCTAAACAAACACGAGTGTGAAGTTACTGAACAAAAGATTATCTAAGCTTTAATATCAACTGGCAAAACTCTTTCCCTCTGGATCATTAACTTCCAGCCCTATTATTACATACAAATGCCCAATTTCTGCTAATTCCCAACACTAATTCCTTTTAATCATTATTTTGTATATATTGTGTTAAGGCTTTTCACTTGTTTACATTTGTATAATTATAGCAATTGTCTTCTAAGCTTCGCTCTGCTGAAATCATTCTAATTTGGGATTTAGCCCATTTTTAAAGATTAGTTGACTTGTGCGGAGCAACATATCTGGGCTTGGTGCTGCCTGGCTTTCGTGTGAGTCAGAGCAAGCACAAGGAGCAGTTTGGAAAGCCCAGAAAGGGACAAATTGAAACATCCACATTAATGTTCAGCAAAGATGTGAGAACAACACAGCAAACAGAGCTTCTCTGGGATAACCTTTCCCTGATGGATGTGGGAACATCACTCACAAAACACCAGGCCAGCAGTTCTGATGCCCCTGAGGAGCTGCTCCTCTGAGGAACTCCTACTTCCGTCTGCTCCTGCTTGGAAAGCATTTGGTGCTTTGCCCCTCTCTGCTCAGAGGGTACCTTGAGTGTTAGGTGCAGTTTTGGGCACCCCAAGATTAGGAAGATGTTAAACTATCAGAGAGGGTCCAGAGGAGGGCACTGAAGGTGGTGAGGGGCCTGTGAGGGGCCTGTGAGGGCTCTGGGTCTTCTCAGCTGGAGGAGCCTGAGACCCATCCCAGTTCCAGCTTCCTGGATGGGGGAAGAGGAGGGTGATCAGTGACCCAGGGAATGGCTGGTGCCGTGCCAGGGAGGGTTAGGTTGGATTTCAGGAAACGTTCTTCCCCCAGAGGGTGCTGGCACTGCCCAGGCTCCCCAGGGAATGAGCGCATTCCCAAGAGCTCCAGGGGCGTTTGGGCAACACTCCCAGGGATGGCCAGGGTGGGATTGTTGGGGTGCAGGGCTGGATGATCCTTGTGCTCCCTTCAAGCTCACCATATCCTGATTTTCTTTTTTTTTTTTTTTTTTTTTTTTTCTTGTGTTCCCACTAAAGCAGCTCCAGCCCGGAGCCATCCCCAGGCTCCAGCTGGGAACAGCAGCGAGGACTCATCTCTCTCCTCATCCATGGCCTTATCTTCCTTTAGTGCTCCTGTTATGCCTTGATCATCCATCAGCCTGACTGCTTCCCTGGCAAGCTTCCTGCCTCTGATCTGCTCAGAAAACTTTTTGTTAGTAGCTTTTCCACATCCAGTAAGTGCTCAGAATCTGCTTGGCTTCCCTTTCGCTTTTAAATTGAGAGGCTGCATTTTTTTCCTTAAAAAAAAAAAAAACACCAAACCAAAACCAAACCTAATAACTCCTTTGTATGTCAGTTTATATTTTCTTTTTGGCATATCTTCCTGAAAATAATTATGTTGTGCATATTTGTGTTGAGTAGTAAAATAAGTTGTTGCCCTTAAAGCATCTAAGCCGCCTACAAACATATTCTCCTCTTAGCTGCTCCTTTAATTTCCTTTTAATTATCTTCCTCGTTATTAGGCAGTTCCTCTGTAGGTGCATTGATTTTTTAATGTATATTTTTCCCCTCCTACAAGGATCCTCACTGTTGTGATGACTCCAGGCTGGCTTTTTCACACACTGGTTGAAGTGGAGGAAGAACTGAAGTACCTGAGGAATTCTCCTTCCTTGTGCCAAGTGTTTTATTGTCACAAAGTGCCTGTGGAATGGAGCACCAGGCTGTGGCACTGTCAGCCTCCGCAGGGATGACCCAGCTCACCCTTCTGGGCTTTTTGTCATCCCTGTGGCTGTTTTATCACCAGGACCTTGAATTCCCCCACTGTTGGGAACTGATGTCTTGAGTTTTGGCCATTACTTTATTATTTATCTCTGGTTTTATTATTATATTTCTGTTTCCATGATCCTTCCACCTCAGGATATTCCCTGGTTCTCAGATTCTGTCGCCTCAGCTTTCAGACCTGTGCTGGTCACATCAAAGCCCTCCCAGGGCTGGGGCTGATCTCGTTGTGTGTCTCCAGGTTTGCCACAAATATTTCACATTCTCAACCATTTCCAACCTGGGCTTCACCTGACTTTCTTCCAGAATAAAACTTCTTCCATGGTTTCTTCTTTCCAGGATGTTTTATCCTGAACTTTGTCCATATCTCCTGGCTTCCTTTCCCTTCACCCTCTTATCTGTGTAATTATTAGTGCTGGGAGAGCAGAGCTCCTCTCTGCTGTAGGTTATCTATATTTCAAAAGCTTCTCATCCCAATACCTTCCAGAGCCTTTTCTCTGCTTTCTGCCTCTCTCTCCCTGCCCTTTGAAGCTTCTCAGCTCCCTTTCATGTGCTGCCAATCCAACTTTCCTCCTTCCATACCTATGCTCTGAAATATGCTGCTGTACACACGCAGATGAGATAATCTGCAGCTTATTAAAAGCAGAGCTATCAAAAGACCATCAGCAGCGCTCAATAACACAAGGCAGGGGCCCTCAAATTTTATGCAAAGGAGATATTAAGAAGTTGTTCCTTTGAGAAAAGGGATGAACTGATGTTTGGGTTGTGATCTGCTCTGTGTAGGGTGTGATTTAGGATAAAAACACAAAACAGAGTGATAGCTTAAGGATGAAACCCCTTCTTGGTGCCTAAAAATTCCTGGACATGTAAGTAGGCATTTTCTCCATAATCAGTCCTAAAAATAAGTATCATTTTTCCTTTCCAATGTTGTAAAAAACTGAAGCATTAAACTGTGTGGTGTTTGTGTCCTGGCTGTGTTTCCTTTGCTTTTCCAAAATAAATGAAAAATGATTGCTGCCCATTTCAGTTACCTGTTCCTTGCCCAAACATCTGCTAGATCAGAGATAGGCCAAAAAATTAGGCTATATCCAATTAAAGTTTATTTTAGCTTATTTCAGGAGAAGAGCAAAAAGGGGAATTAACTCTTTGCTGGCTGCCCGTGTCTAGAGTGGGTAAATCAAAGCAAGGCTCTTCACAGCCCAGACAAACCCTGCATGTTCCCTCCATGTGTCACAACACCTTTTAAAACAACTTTAAATGTAGGACCTCTGATAAGCATAATTTCACTTATCTGGGACTCAGAGGCAGGAGGAGAGAAAAAAAAAAAATAAGACACTCAACTCTTTTTGCATACAAAACAGTCCTCAATAATTTTTTCAAAACAAAACATCAAATGAGTCGGTTCCCTCAGATGTTGCAGATGAATGCAGTTGTCACCCTGCCAGTGTGGGAGGATCTGCTCCCCAAGCCTGAACAGCAGCAGCAGCAGCAGCAGGGGCTGGGTCCTTTGCAGGCTCTGTTGGTGTGCACAGGCTGATCTGGGGCTCTGGCCCCTTTCTTGTGTCCCTGCAGGCCCAGAGAGCACCAGCCTCTCAAAGCCTCTCATCTGTCACTCACCCAGCAGCTTTGCTCCTCTGCAGCTTCAGGCAGTGGCAATTTGTGTAGGTGAGGGAGGGAGGGATCCCTCTAATGGATTTCTGGTTTAAATCAGGGTATTTGGGGAGATGGATAAGGGGTGGAGGACCAGGAAGGGCTCTAGGCACAGGACAGGCACATCTCCCACACAGAGCTAGAGACCCTTTCCATATGAAAAAAAAGTTATTTATTATTTTTTTTTCCATGTGAATGAACAAAAGCAAAATTCAGTGGCATAGGATGCCCAGAGAAGCTGGGGCTGCTCCATCCTGGAATATCCAAAGCCAGGCTGGACAGGGCTTGGAGCAACCAGGGATAGTGGAAGGTGTTCCTGCCCATGGCAGGGGATGGAAAAAGATGATCTTCCAAGTCACTCCCAACCCAAACATTATTCTGTGGAAAATTTCTACAAAATGCTGTCAAAAATTCACACTTCCAAATCGAAAAATATAAAATAATCATTAATTTCATTTCTTTTTTCAGTTTTCCCCAGCTCTAAGGCTGCGTTCTAGGAATTATCTCTGTGATTCCAGCAGAAGTCTCTGCCTCATGATCAGAAAATGATTTCTGAAAGAAGGATATAATGATGCAAATGAATCAATTTGCAAAAGGTCTGCTCTGATACCGAACATACATAAAATATACATGAGCTACCCTGAATAGCAACTGTGCAGTTAGGGAAGCAATAAGTGTAATTATCATCCTGGATTACTTAAAATACAAAATGGCATCAAATTCCAGTAGCCAATACAAATGCAATGACAATTCTGGTTACACATAATAGTTTTTTGCCTTTGAATAGGAGATAACAGATAAATGCAAAATGCAAATCCATCTTGGTATGAAGTAAATTCTGATTTAAATATGATCTGTGGAACTGCAGCTCTTGCTGCTTTTAGATTTTAGGGAACAGTTCACTGTCCTGCTTTTGGGAGAGAAGGGAATTAAATTCAGGGTTAATTTGTATTGATTTTCGTTAGATCTCAATTTTGAAATTTATTTGGATGAAGTATCTTAGAACAATTACAATAATTACCAGGACAAGCAATTAAATAGAAACTCAGAATACCAGACTGGTTTGGGATGGAAAAGACCTCAAAACCCATCTGGGGGGCTGTGATTTTGGGGATTAAGGGCAATGCTCACCACAGCTCCCTCATAGCTGCCCCTTCCAACGAGGATTCTCAGAAAATAATGACCTGGCCAACATCAATAATTAACAGCTCACGGGAAGATGTTAAAATTCCATCAGAAAGCAGGATTTGCTCTGTGTATCACATTCCAAATGCAAGGATCACGTGCACAAGTTGTGTCCTAAGGATGGCTATTACTGGAGATAAATATTAAGATCTCTAATTATGATTTGCTGTACACCTCTGCAGTTATAACATCTGCTTAGTTTGTGCCTCCGTGGGGTCCCTCTGAGCTGGGGAGAAAATATCCCTGTGGTATTAATTATTTGAGATAAAACTCCACCTCCAAAAGAGAAATCCTAGGGAATTCCAGAGCTGGCTGGTGTTTGGAAGCAGAACCATGCACAGGTGGCAGAAAGCAAAGCTGGAGGGTTTGTGTCAGCTCAAAAAGCCACAGAGAACTCCCAGCCCTGCAGGACTTTTGTCCCCAGCCTCAGTTTAAAAGGGAATCCACGCTCAGGCTGGAACAGTTGCACAGATTTGAAGCCATCAGGCTGCTCTCAATTTAGGAAAGTTCTGCCCCTCCCACCTCAAAGTAAAGTATGAGGAGTCACAGACTGTGAAAACGGGAAGGATTTGAGATGGGTAACTGCAAGTCTCGAGTTTCTGAAATGCAGCAGCACAAAGCTTGGGTTAAGTGAGGCTTTTAGGGGAAATCAGCCCTATCCACAGAGCCCCAGATTTCTGGATGCTGACCTTTGGAATGATGGACAAATTGGGATATTCCCTTTAACCACTGCCCCGCCCATGGTCACTCAGCAATCCCACCCTGGGAATATGCAAGAGACCTTTCCAGCTGTGCTTCTGAAACCCAGCTCCTCACTGAACTTCCCACCTACACCAAGTTTGTGCTCAGCATCCTCAGAAATCCAACCAAGACTTCAGAAGTTCTGAGAGGATTAAAAGTGGATCCTGCTGTGCTTGGAGGTGATGGCAGCCCTATCCACAGAGTTCCAGATTTCTGGATATTGACCTTTAAAATGATGGGGACAAATTGGGATATTCCCTTTAACCACCGCCCTGCCCATGGTCACTCAGCTATCCCACCCTGGGAATGTGCGCAGAGACATTTCCAGCTGTGCCCCTGAACCCGAGCTCCTCCTGAACTTCCCACCTGCACAAGTTTGTGCTCAGCTGTAGCCATGATATTTTCTGGAAAATCCTTTCCTTAGTATTTTTTCCTCCTGAGAAGCTGAGAGGCCTCAGGAACAAAATGCAAACAATGATTATCTGCTGCTGTGGGATGCAACAGGTGCATCTGGGATTGGTGTCATGGGGTTGTTTCTAATTAATGGCCAATCACAGTCAGCTGGCTCAGACTCTCTGTATGAGAAACAAGCTTTTATGATCATTCCATTCCTTTTCTATTCTTAGCCAGCCTTCTGATGAAATCCTTTATTCTATCCTTTTAGTATAATTTTAATACCATATATATCATAAAATAATCAATCAGCCTTCTGAAACATGGAGTCAACATTCTCATCTCTCCCCTCATCCTGGGACCCCTGTGAACAACACCACACTCAGCATCCCCAGAAATCCAACCAAGATTTCAGGAAGTTTTGAGAGGATTAAACGTGGATCCTGCTGTGCTGGGAGGTGATGGGCAGCCCAGCAGGGAACGTTCCTCAAAGGGATGAAAGTCTTGTCCTAGAAAGAAAATCCCTCCTTGGCACCGTGGGCTTTAATCAGCCCTGCTCAGTTCAGGATTGGAACAGAAAAGCAGCAGCTTGGCCCTTCCACACACAAACGGGACAATCCAGGAATGCAGCAGGATCATTTCTTGGGGATTTCTGCTGTTGTTCTTTCTCCTCGTGCCCGTGTCTCAGCAATATTGAAACCCCAACGGGAAAAAGGATGAAATTCATTAAATGCCTTGTATAAATCATGGATTGTTTTGCTCCCTGGCTAAGAAGTTAAAAAATAAATGAGTGTGCTTTGGCAGCTCTGCACGTGGGTATCACCTAGTTCTGAATAATATTTACATGATTTAAGAACGGGCCAGTCCCTTGAACTGAAAATGTGAGTTTAGTGTTGAATTAAAGAGGACTAGAAATAATTAATGCAGACATCCTGAAACAACAGGATGAAGGGCTAATCCTGCTATACTTGGAATTACAAAAAACTAAATCATTTTATGTAGCTGTCAAACCAGTTTACTCGAGGGGTGAAAGAAATGCTGATTTTTTTTTTCCAGTTCTACACTTTTCATTTGAATATAGGTCAGAGGTTTGAGTGCTGAGTAGCAGGGGATCAGAAAACCAGTTGTTTTCTAGGAGAAAATTCAGGCAGTTGGAAAGGTTGGAAAAATTCCTTCATTGTCTACTCTCAACTCCAACATCTGAAATGCAAAAGCATTGAAAACACGGAATTTGGATTTTTTTTTTTTTTTTTGTGGTGCTTCTCTCTTCAATATTAACTCAAACATTATTTGGGTTCCTACTTCTTCCCAAGACTTTCTAGGTAACTGTGGGAATATATGGAGCTTATTTCTGCCCTTCTGTCAGCACTTCCCAAATTCCCACTCCCCCCTGGGCCCTTGTGCAGCTCCTGCTCATGCTGATATTGCAAGTTCAGGCCTGTGCATGATTGTTGTCATTAGAGGAAATATTTCTAGCAGCCACATGATGGGTTGGGTCACGATGCTCCATCCTGGAAATGTTCCAGGCCAGGCTGGATGGGGCTTGGGGCAACCTGGGACAGTGGAAGTGTCCCTGCCCTGGCACAGGGGTGGAATGGGATGTGCTTTAAGGTCCCTTCCAACCCAAACCAGTCTGGGATTCTGAGCTGGATGGGAATGTTCTGTTAAATATATTTTTATTTCAAGGAAAGAGAAAAAAATTAGAAAATCGAAGGAAAAAATTTCATTTTGAATGACACAGAGATTTTTTTTCTGATTGGGCCAACAATTCCAATTTCCAACTTGTTTTATCTTGGAAAACAAACCATTTCCAGCCAGAAAAGGATCCAGTGTTTTGTTCTCAGTCAGTTCTCTGCAGGCTGCTCCCCTCCCAAGTCATCCCTGAGACTCCAAACTTGAATTTTCTGCCCAAATTCTTTGCATTCTGATAAACTTGTGCAAGGTGGGTGTCTGAATAAATTTGTGCAAGATGGGTTCCTGCTACAAAGCTGAACATTTGCTCCACCAAAGCCAATGGCTCATTTGGGACGGGAGTATCCAATATCCAGTGGGACATTTCTCACCCAGGAACACGAAATGAAAACTCCCTGCACGTGTGTGGAGCCATCTGGCACCAGAGCTGCAGCTGGAACACACAGAGGCAGCCAATTGTCATCACCTGAGCTGCCAACTTGCAGCAAAAAATACAGTCAGGCTCTTTCCAGGCAGCAGGAATATTTGTGTGCTACGGGGAAGGGAAAACAGAATGAGAAATCTCCGAGGAAAGCCTAAAACAGGAAATTAAGAAAGCCCCCTTAACGATGCACGTGGGGTGGGAAGGAGGGAAGGCAGGACTCAGCACATAAAGCTCTTTCATGGAAATGGGAACAGGCTGGTGATGGAAAGAATAAAAACATGGCTTGTGCTGGGAATGGTGAAATGGAGCAGGGAGCTATAACCCAAAGTCTCACCACGCCATAATTCAGGTGTTGCAGCTGCAGTTTGACTAAAAATAGTGAATTCCTCACTAAAGGAGAGCATGATTTCCATGCTGAGCTGTTGGGTGCAAGAGAGGCTTTGTCAGGTTTGTGTTGTAACCACAAAGATAAGCACCTGTTGCCTAGGGAAATACAGCAATTTCCTACCACCAGGACATTCCACACTCACTGAAGGGAGCAGCAAAAGGCAAAGAAAAAGTGAAGAATGAACGTGGGAGCTCAGGGCTCCTTGAGTGGCTGGTAAAAAGAATTGGGAAATACCAGATTGGCTTTGTGTAAATGAGGAAATGGAGACAAACCCAGAAAATGAGGCTATTCTTGCCTCATCAAACAAACCAACAGCAAGAGGAAAGGAGATTGCTAGAAGATAATTTTTTTTAAAGTGCTGTTTATGTTTCTGGCCATCTGAAACAATCCCCTTTGATTTATTGGTGCGGGATCTATTGCTGCAGCAGCTGAAATGATGATAATAGGGCAGGAAAAATGTTGATGCTGTTATTTGGTGACGGATCGAGGCCCCACAGACCCAGCACGGGGATTTGTCAATGTGAACTCTGCAGTTGATGCTCCTGGAGGTCTGTGAACAAAGGGAACTGGAGGAGAACTGCCAGCACCTCCCACTGCTGAGGTGAACAAGAACTTCTTCAGAGGATGCTTTAATTAAGGATGATTAATTGCAATGGAGTGGACACTGCAGCCATCCTGGCCTGAAATTCCCTGTAATCCCAACACCACCATTCCACCAGTTCCCAGGGTTTTATTCACCAATCAATTGCCACAGCCATGTGATTTTTTCCAGCCACCTATTCTCCCAGTTTATTTCATCTCCTGAAAATATTTGGCACCTTTGCATCCCTCAAAGGGAAATTCCTTGATCTGTGTAAATACTTATTTTTGTGTCCTAAATGTTGCACAAAGAGAAAGAGCTTGGCAAACCCTGGTAAAGAACTACTATGAGCAAAGAAAGATGTCTTGCCACCCACTGATGCAGCCCGTGGAGTGGCACCTGCATTTTTTTCTGTTCATGTGGTTGCAAAGATTTCTACTAAAGGTACAGAAATGAAGAAAAACAATGTCAAAGCACCGTGTTTACCGAGCGAAGGATTGCAGCCACGTGACAATCCTCGAGGACTCGGGAGCCAAGGCACTTGTCAATCTGCATTTCTGGAATTTCTGCCCCTTCTTCTCAATTATGGAGCGGGGCTTTAACACACAGAGCCCGTGCCACTGCTGGTGGTGCTCACTCCACTGAGCAGCAGAGCCAACCCCCGGCTCCCACACTCCCGTCACGGCGTGTGAACCTCAGCTGTTGTTTTTATTGATGCTGGCAGACAAAAGGATAAAAATAATCATCAGAAGTGCTACAACGAGACAACAAATAAAGGATTTGATAATTGTGGGTAGAGCTGTCAGATGGATGTTGGAGCTGCCAACAGATGAATGTTGTGTTGTGGTGCGCGGAGACCCTTCGCGTGTTGTCAGACTTTGCAACAATGAGGAGTCAAACAAAATAATCAGGCAGCAGGATAGGAATTTCTAATGGCTCCTGTGGTGCTTTGGGTTGAAATTCTGCGTCCCTGAAAGACAAGGTTGGGGTATTTCCTGGTGTCACTGACCTGTGCAAATCACTCTCTCCATCAGAAGGCAGCGAAATGTTTGGACCCAAGCTCAGGTCCCAGAATCAACAAGCAGGAATTGCTCCTTCCTCAGCTGGGAGTCCTGCTGGGCTGCAGGAGCGAAGCTGATCCACAGATTTGTGCTGCTGAAGCACAGAGCTGCCAGTCCTGCCCTTCCCTCCCTTCCCTGCAGCCTCCTGGACGTCTCCCATGAACCAGGTCAGCACGAGCCAGTGGAGAGCTCAGGAGAAAAGAGTTCTCTGCCAGGTTAAAACCACAAGAGAAGGATCTGACAGGGGCTGGAGCAGGGAAGGTGGAGGAAAGAGGAGAAGAAAGCAGGACCTTTCCTTCCTGAGGGGACAAGCTGCAGGAGTCACATTCCTTTAGCCCGGGCTGCCCACAGGGCTGACCTGACCTGCTCCAACACAGCTCAGCCAAGCCCTGCCTGTGATTATAACTCAGGTGGCTCTAAACGGTGTGCAGTGCACAGTAAAAACATCATCTGATGGGGAGAAATTCCACTGACCCATCTTCACCCACACCCTTGGGCACCCCAGGTGTCTCTACCCGCAGCAAGGGTTGGAACAAGATGAAATCTCAGGTCCCATTTGACCCAGGCAGGCTGGCATTCTCCAATTCTCTGATTTTCTGATTTGTGTCTCAGCTGGTGAGAAAGACAAATATATATTCACCTCCTTAAAAGGAGCAACCCTTACAGCACCAGGAGTTTCTAAGCAATGACAAATGGATCAGCAGAACGAACGGCAGAAAGCCCCAAGATGGATTTTCTGGGATGGGAAGGAGAAATGGAGAATCAGCAGAAATTATTCCATACCTCAACTAAAATTTGACATTCAGGTAACTAAACCTGAGCAATCAAGTTATGCTGTGAAAACTAAGAAAGACAGAGGAGCTCCTTCTGCCAGGGCCTAGCCGGATGAGAAATGACCTGGTTTGTGATTTTGGCTCCCCAAATGCCCTCCCATGAGCCCCAGGAAAAACATTCCCTGCCACCAAGTGCCCTGTGGGGTCACACTGGGCTGCGCTGGGACAGCACAGCAGAAACACCAGCAAAGAACTCAGGCAAACAACAGGCAGCGCTTCCCTGGATTCCCAAGGATTGTCACCCTGGGGAGGGAACACCTCAGCCTCACAGAAATCGCCTGGTCACCTCGAGCACCTAAAGGTCCCTGCACAGAAGGTCAAACTCAGGCTGCTGACCCCAAAAATCCCCTATTAGCACCCTTAAACTGCTCCAGAGTTACTCCATGATTTTCCTAGGCACCGATAGGGATCTCCTGCTTCTATTTTGGAAAAACCAAATGAAAATAACACGGAATTCATTTGAAAGGAAAAGCAGCCCTCCATTTCCATATTACCTGCCATGCAGGAAGTATCTGGTTTTTACTGCAGGGAGCTGGGAGCCTGAGGATAAATAAACAAATAGGCACAAGGAAAGAGAGGAGATGAAACACCCAGAGCTTGCTGGATATACATCCAAATTATTTAAAGGAGGCGCCAGGGGAGGCTCTGCCTTTGAGCTGGAGCACAATTAGCTGGGAGATGAGTGGCACCTCAATTCCTGAGCTGGGGTTACCCAAGGCAGGCACAGGATCCTCCCTGCTCCCGTCTCCGCAGCCTCCCGGCGGCATCTCGCTGGCATCTGCATCCCTTCCCCTGCCAAAACCCCTTGGCACTGCTCTGCAAATCAATGGCAAGGAAAGGCTCCAAGGAAGGAGCAGAGAGAGTGGGAGGAACCCGAGGTGAACAGCACAAGATGAAAGAAAAGTGGGATTGAGGAACGGCTGCGATAAGAAAAAGTCCGGGAGAAACTAAAGAGGCTTCGCAGGTGTCTTGTGAGGCTTCTCCCACGGGCAGAAATCTCCCTGCTGGCTTCTCCCCAGGGATTGTTGTGTTGTTTTGGGTTTAGGTTTGGGGATTTTTCAGGTTTTGGGGCGGCAGAGCTCATGGGGTAGCAGGCAGCAGAAAGGAAAGCAGCACTTTTTGAGTTATCTATAAAGGGGGATCTGCGGGCTCAGTCTGAGGGTGATGGAAATAGGGGTGGCCTGAGCCACTCCTGACACCAGTCACCCATGGAATCATGGAATATCCTCCTCAACCTGTCACCTATGGAATCATGGAATATCCTCCCCAAACCTGTCACTCATGGAATAGAATAGAATAGAATAGAATAGAATAGAATAGAATAGAATAGAATAGAATAGAATAGAATAGAATAGAATAGAATCGAATCATGGAATTACAAGGGACCCACAAGAATCATCAAAATCCCACTCCATTACTTTCCTCCTTCACCCCTAACAAATCCCAGGATTTTTGCCTTTAAAGCAGGGCCTGGCCCCTTAATGCTGTTCAGGTTCCTTACAGATCACGTTATCTGCCAATTAACAGAGGTATTTGGTTCTTTAAATTGGCCTTATCATTGAAAAATGGAACACTTCTGGATCCACCGAATTTTAGATTTTAAATTTTAGATTTTATGCCAAGAACTGAAAAGCTCTTGCCCTCATCTGGAGGTCAAGTGGTAACCCACGTGTTCATACTTTGCTACAGACTTGCCTGAGAAGAATTAAAAAGTTCAACTTTTATATACATGAGGGTTAAAGCATCCAATATTTTTTAAAGATCTACCCTGATTCCTTTGGGATGTAGAATTTCAGAGCCTACTCAGGCAGAACTTTAATCACAAATCCCAGAGTGCACTGAGTTGGAAGGGACATTAAGGATTTTTCAATGCCACCCCTGACATGGGCAGGGGCACTTTCCATGATCCCAGGCTGCTCCAAGCCCTGTCCAGCCTGGCCTTGGGCACTGCCAGGGATCCAGGGGCAGCCACAGCTGCTCTGGGAATTCCAACCAGGAATTCCCAATTCCCAATGTCCCACCCATCCCTGCCCTCTGGCACTGGGAGCCATTCCCTGGCTCCTGTCCCTCCATCCCTTGTCCCCAGTCCCTCTCAGCTCTCCTGGAGCCCCTTCAGGCCCTGCCAGGGGCTCTAAAGTCACTCCAGGCCGAACAATCCCAAATCTCTCATCCTTCCTAAGTACATGGAAAATCATTTCCCTTCCCTGCCTTGTACCAGAAGCATCCCAGAGCACCAAGGGCAGCACAGTCCCCCTAAAGCTGTGAGAGGCTCTGCTGCCCCATGACCCCAGCCAGAGCCAGGCAGGTCTGACTCCTCCTGCCCAAGCTGCCACTGAGAGCAATTAATGAGCCCTAATTGATCATTCCATGGCGGGCTGGCCAATCCAAATCATTCCAGTTCCTTCCAAACCGCGCCAGGATTGCCCTTGCGCTGCTGCAGAGCCTTGACACAATGATTTACTGCCGGTGCCAGTCACTGTGTGCTGAGGGGCTGCCTGGACATCCTCTCCTGCACAGAGGCTGATCCCCTGCAGCACCGACAGCGCAGCAAACAACTCCTCCAGACAAGGCAGAAATGTCCTGGCGATTCAGTGCCGTTAACCCCTGCAGCTCCAGCGCCTTCCCAGGGCACTGCTGGGCTTGGCTGCGCAGCGCAGGGGAGGGACAGCCGGGAGATGCCAGCTTGGGAACACGTGCTCTGGAATTTGGGAAATTCGTTCAGAGCAGCAAAAAGAAGAACAAGAAACAAATTAAAAAATACCACCCCCCCCCCAAAAAAAAAAAAAAAAACCACAAAAAAACCAAAAACCCAACAAACAAACAAAAACACAACAAAAAATCTCACAAAAAACAAAAACACCAAAACACCAAAAAATCCCACAAAAAATATAAAAACCCAAAAAACCCACCATGAAAACCCAACAAAAAACAAACAGAAAAAACCCAAACACCCAACAAAACCACAAAAAAAAAAAAAACCAAAAAATCAAAAAACACAAAAAACCCCAAAAAACTCACAAAAAAACCCCACCAAAAAACCCACAAAAACCCCCCAAAAACCCAAAAAACAGACAGAAAAAAAACCAACAAAATGACAAACAACCAAAAAAAAACCACAAAAAAAACCCCACCAATAAAAAATAAAAACCCCAAAAACACCCAACAAAAAAACAAACAGAAAAAAACAACAAAACCACAAACAACAACAACAACAACAAAAAACTCACAAAAATATCCCACCAATAAAAAATAAAAACCCCAAAAAAAACAACAAAAACAAACAGGAAAAATAAACAAAACAAAAAAAAAAAAAAAAAAAAAAAAAAAAACAAAAAAACCCCCACAACAACACAAAAGAAGAAGGAAAAAAACCCACAAACACAAAACCCAACCCAAAAAAATAAAACCTCATAACTTTTCAACTTGACTCCTGAGTCACCATGCAGGGGAGGAAATATGGGAGATTTCTGACAATTTTTTTTTTACTTTGCTTCAGGCTTTTAATGTTCTCAAATTGAAATTAGACTAAAATCTGGGGATTTAAGTATTTCCTTAGGCATTTATTTAATTTAATTACTTTATTTAAAAAATAAATTTATTTTTGCCAGTGAAATTGCAATTCCAGTCAATAATATTTTATTCTGTGGAGGTCTTGTAGTGAAAGGATAATGGGGAATGGCTTCCAGAGGGCAGGGATGGATGGGATATTGGGAATTCCTGGCTGGGGAGGTGGGAAGGTCCTGGAATGGAATTCCCAGAGCAGCTGTGGCTGCCCCTGGATCCCTGGCAGTGCCCAAGGCCAGGCTGGACACGGTTTGGAGCAATCTGGGATAGTGGGAGCTGTCCCTGCCATGGCAGGGGTGGCACTGGATAATTGTCAATGTCCCTTCCCACCCAAACATTGTGGAATTCTGTGACAATTTCCTTCACCCAGCCCAAGCCTCAGTCTCCTGTCCCATGGCTCCATCTCCAGCAGGATCCATTTATGGACAGAGCAGAGGAGAGGGAATTGCACTGGTCATGTTTTGGGATTCTGGCCAGGTGCTGTCCTAAACAACCAGAGGTAACAAGCAGCCTATGTGGGTTTTACAGAGTGTTGGGAGTTTTCAATTTCAGTCTGTAGGGAAAACAAGTATTTGGTGGAACAGAGCTCTCCCCTCATTTTCCTGGCCAGAGGTTTCACTTTTAAGCCATCCCAGCCATCCATGTACAACCAAAGTCATCAAAGCATAGACACAAACTGGATCATTTGGTCCCTAATTTTTATTTCCCTACCAGTATTGGTAACTTTTTTTTTTTATCCTGCCTAACACTGGTTTCTAATTTCCTGCCTCTAGGACTCTGAGCTGTGCTGGAACTTGGGAAATTGGGAAACTTGGGGAAAAAAGCAGGACAAGCTGTGCTGAGCTCCACAATGCCTTGATCCCAGCTCTCCATTTTCTCTCTGCTATCCATGGGTGAAGCCAATGGAAGGTGCAGAGAGCCTGAACAGAGCCAGGGAAAGAAATCTGCTGCTAATTGGCTTTAGGCTGCAGCAGGGAAACCTTCCTAGATCTCCCTCTAGGCAAAGAGGAAAAAGGAATATTAGATCAAAACTGAGCTGAGCATGTACAAGCTGGTGCTGTGGCTGATGCTGGAGCATGGCAGAGGTTCAGAGTGTGTGAGGAGAGAGATTCCAACCCACTTTGAAATCTTTCAGGGGAAGCCTTCAGTTTGAGCTCATAAACACTCCCAGCGACAACCCACAGACAAGCCAGAAGATTAGGAGAACACAAGTAGGGTAATTAATCTCACACAGACACCAAAGCTCTGTGAGAATTTAGAAAATTAATGATTTGTTCGTGTTGGTGTGGCCTCTTTCCCTTGCTCCAGTTTTCCCAAAACTTGGGCATCGAGCACGCTTTGCAAATCATTTTAACCAACAAGCTGCTGCAAACCAGGCACAGGAAAAGTAAAAAAAAAAAACAAAGCAGGGGCCACAGAGGTGGATTTGGGAGGAATAATTAGAAGCATTTCAATTAAATACACATAGTGAAGCCAAGCAATACCTATGGGCAATATATCTGTCAACACACACGTGAAGGATGTAAACAGAAAGAATGGAAAGGAAAGATTTAGTGCAGCTCGCTGGGCATAGCTGGGAGTGGTGTGATTAAATTAAGAAAGATAATTCAGGTTGAATTTGAAGAACAGCTTCCTGACAGTGAAAAGTTTCAGCTTCAAACATGCTCCCAAGCAAGCAGTTAATCCCCACTCTTTAAAACATGACTGGGCAGGAGCCCTCGTACCTGCACAGTGGGGAACTGGAGAACTTCTGCCAGAAGATGGATTGGGAAATGAAATAAGCCTTTAATTTCTTTAATGCCTGTGAATCTCCCAGTGGGGACAAGAAAACAGAGAGAAAAAGAGCCAGGTGGGAAGCAGAGAGGCAGACCCGTCCTAAAGTCAGAGTTCACCGCATTTCTTGGAGAAAATCACTCAGTGTTGCTGTAAAAGAAATAAAAAGTGATGCCAGGCAAAGGGGGTGAAAGGGATGGGGTGGAGCTCAGCATGACCCTGGCAATTTGTGATCAGAGAGCCATGGAATGGGTTAGGTTGGAAAAACCCTCTAAGATGAGTGAGCCCCAGCGGTGCCAGGGCCACCACTGCCCCTGTCCCCAAGGGGGACATTCATGGCTTTGAACAGCTCCAGGGATGGACACCCCACCTCTCCCCTGGGCAGCTGTGCCAATGCCTGACCACCCTCCCAGAGAAGAAATTGCTCCCAGTGTCCCATCTAAGCCTCCCCAGGCACAACCTGAGGCCGTTTCCTCTCATCCTGGTTGTTTCCCTCAAGGTTTCCAAGCAGCTGTGCCTCAGTCCATGGCAGCACCTCTCTGGTGTTACACCTATTTTCCTCTTCCAGCAAGCCTCAAACTTGGTTTGAACAGCACAACTTAGTGAAAACTCAGCCTCAGCCTCACTTTTCCAGCGCCAATCCAGCAGGGGTGTGTGGATCCCTGTTCCATTCCCCCCTCCATTCTCCAGGCAGCTTCTCTCCATCCCCCTCCACCCTCTCCCCACCATCATCCCGGAAAAAAAGAAAAAAAAGAAAAAAGAAAAAAAAGAAAAAAGAAAAAAGAAAAAAGAAAAAAGAAAAAAGAAAAAAGAAAAAAGAAAAAAAAGAAGGGATGAGACTTGCTAAGTCTCATTATCCTGCTACACAAATTAAATCAACTAAGGAGAGGCAAACTGAAGAGCTTTGCCCAAGGTTACAATCATATTCAGAGGCAAAGCCAAGACTAGAGCTAGAATCCTGCTTTCTCCTGGAATGTTTAGACTACAGCTCCTGCAGCAAATGCTTTCACACTTTATAGTGTTTACTAACTTCGTAATGTCTGCTCACACACTGCTCTGCCTGGAGGAGCTGCACCAGAGGGAATTTAATCGATGGGAAATAAATGTCATTATTAGGAATTGGGTAAGGCAGCACTTAAGGGATAGTTGGGCAGATTCTGTTGTTTCAGGAGAAGGCCAGCAGTTTTGGCATTGCTGTAAGGGTGAAAAAAAACCCACAGGTATTTTTCAGGCTTCACTTGGAAGTCCTGGAAGTGCAAATCACCATCCATCATCTTTATGGTGCATCACATCACCTGAGGTATGAAGTAATCATCTCAAAATGCACTGCCTGACATGGCCATGGTTACAATCAATAACCTCCATGATTGGAGAACGTAAAGGAAAATCTTTTATTCTTCTGCTGCCTTGTTATTCTACAGAGCCCTCCATTATCAGCATGGCACAAGAGCAGAACCCACCTGACAGGGGTTGAAAACATCATTTTAGAAATAAAAACCTGATTGGCTCTGGATTAACTCTGGAATATCAAGGATGGTTCAAAGCTCAGAGCTCTCCGTGTCTGCACGTGGTGTTTGCCAAGTTCTTGTTCATAGATGTGCATTCAAAAATATATGGGAAAAGGGAAATCAATGCCATGTTCCTGTACCACCAACCCAGGGATCTCAAGTGCCAGCTCATGCCCACTTGGAGGTGATTCCAGCCAGCACAGCATGGGAAAAAAATGGGAGCTGCACAGGCTGGAACAACAAATGCTGCACCTTAAACCTGGGGTTTGTGTCTGCAATTCACCTCACACAACTGGGGCTGCCTCCCCAAGGGAATCTCAGGAACTGGGTTTGGAAGGACACAAAACATCACTTTAACCAACCATGTTCCATGCAGGATCCCAGGAACATCGTGGGCAAACAGCCAGCATTCAAAACGTTCATCACTGAACTGCCACAGACTGTTTCTTAAGGGGGAAAATGAAAATACATAGATGAATATTCTCCACATAGGAATTACACACAGGCACGTCAGGCTGTAAATTGAAACCACACCTATCCGAGTTAAATGCTATATATTATATTTTATATTGTATTTATATGAGTACATGATGCCTGAGTGCTGTGTTTTTTAGGGAAGGGCCCTCCCTTCCCTGCTGCTTTTGGAGAACTGGGGCAGGCAGGAGATGGGTGGGGTTGTGCTACAGGGCTGCACAGAGCATGAAAACATGGATCGGGGCTGGGATGGGAAGCTCTGCCTCTCCTTTTACCTTTTCTTCTTTTTAAAGGTAAAAGGCACTTCACAGAACCATAGAACTATTGAATAATGGATTATTCTGAGTGTGAATGGACCTACAAGGAAGGGACACCTCCCACCACCCCAGGCTGCTCCTGGAAATCATCATCCCAGGAAATTTCTGTCTCAGAATGGTGTTTCCCTCCTGTAACTTTTTCACACGTGATCAGACTCTCTCTCTCTTTCTCTCAGTCTCATTCTTTTTTCACTCTTGCAAAATACTCCCAGCTTCAATTGCAGCGTTTGGAGCCAACACGTCTGGCTGGAGCTGCTCTGTCATTCAGAGTCTTATTATGCAAATAAAACATAGACAAGCTGTAAGTTCCAATTGAATCCAAACACCCCGGAGCATCCAATAAATGGAGACATCTAAAAAACAGAACTCCATGGATGGCACACATTTGTCATCCAGCTGAGAAATCTGAGATAGGGAGATGAATAAGAGCAAATTTACAAATGTCAAGAAGCTTCAGGATCCTTTCCCCCGTTTCTGTTGCTTCAGGGAAGAGTTGAGACCCAGGAATACAAAAAAATCCCCTCATGGAATGGCAAGCTGTGTTTGCACTTCTTTCTTTCCCTGGAAGCTGATCTGGGGAACAAGGGGCTTCACTTGGGAGTTGTTATTTTTGCAAATATTTCTTAGGTTCCTAAATCAGAGATGAACAGCTTTAACAGATCTTTTCCAAACTACACTTCAGCTGCCTTACAAAAAGAAATAAAAAAATTAACCAAAAAAAGAGACAAAAATCAAGTATTAAACATTTTCTTAATGCTTTGAAAGCAGGATTATCAATAGATCATGGACTGAGGCCTGTGCTAGAATAACCAATATTTTAAACAAATAATGAGAGCCATGAAACATCAATTAAGGTTAATGCACAATGGAAGAGATTCTAATTAATATTTACAATTTAGCAACAACCTGTTGTTAATATTGAAAATATTACCAAGGAAATCACCAGTTTCTAATTGGCAATTTTGAAGAGGTCAAAAGGCCTCAAGCAGCAAAAGACACTGATATCCCTGCCAATTTAAGGAAGTTACATTGAATTTCCAGATTTGTTTGCCCTCTTTAGAGATTTTTATCATTACCGCTGGTGAGAAATGGGTATTTAGAAGTGAAACAATTTAAAGTTTGAAATGCTGCAAGCCTTTTCATACTGCAACAGGCTTGGAACTGGTTGGGATGTGCCACCAGTACAGACCAGTCCCCAAATCCCATCAATCCCAGTCTGATGGGATCTCCAGGGGTGCTGTGGATAACCAGGAGGCTCTCAGAGGGTCAGGAGTGCTGCTGAGAGTGCTGGCTGCCATGAAATGAGTGTTTGTGGAGGTTTGGAGCTGGTTTTGGATCAAATTCAGTGGGTCCCTGGATGTTGAGGATGGAATATTTGTGCCCTGGCCAGAGTCTGAACAGCAATGGGGATGAGCAAGGCAGGGCTGACCCAAACTGAAAGAATTCCTGCAAATTCAGGAATTCCTTCATCTCTAGCATGTACTGACTGTGGGAATGTGGTTGACTGTGGCACTCACATTCTCTGGAAAAATCCCTTCACCCAGGGTTTTTCTCCTGGGATGCTGAGAGGCCTCGGAGAAAAGGGAAACAATTCTCATCTCATTTGCTTCTCCTGTGTTTTGCTGCTTTGGAATGTGTTTGGAGATTGTTTACCCACAGGTGATTATTTCACTGGTTTTATGTGAATTGTTTTGTCTCTTTGGCCAATCAGTGCCAAGATGTGTTGAGAGAGTCAGGAGTTTTCATTATTATCTTTTTAGCCTTCTGTCTGCATCCTTTCTTAGTGAATTAATTCCTTTTTTCCGAACTCATCTTGCAAAATAAATCCCCTTACTTATCCTTTAGTATAGTATAGTTTAGTGTTCTTTAATATAATAGAGTATCAAAAAATAATAAATTAGCCTTCTGAGAACATGGAGTCAGATTCACCATTCCTTCCTTCCTTGAGACACCCTGCAAATACAATGGCTGACCACCCCAAAGGTCTCTCCAGCTGCCCCAGTCCCAGTGGAGCTGGCAGGGTCCCCCAGGATGGGGGTTCCTCCCCAGGGCTCCCCCAGGTACCAAAGCACCTCCCCACAAAATTCCTTTACATTAACTCACCCCTGCTGGTCAGAGCAACGCTCTAAATTATTAAAAACACGAAGAATTCCAAGCTCCATCCCCTCAGCTGCCACAATAAATCAGCAGAGCCCCGAGTGGCTGAGCAGCCTCAGCTCAGCTTACAGCAGATGAGAGCAGGGCTTTGTCTCCGTTTCCTCCAGTGCCTGCGAGGCTGCTCCCACTGGAAACCTCACAGGGCACCAATTAGCTGAGGGAGTTTTTTCACACATTTTGTTGCCAGCGCTGTCACGTTTCCCCAGGTCGTCCTCGGCTTCCTACAACTGCCACATGAGGGCTGTGATATAAATACAGAGGGGAGATAACATCAGATTCCGAGATTATTTGCTGTCTCCAGTGGTTTTCCCCCCTGGAACAAGGCTGCTGATATCCCCTCACCAGGGCTCGTGTGCATTTCACTGGCAGCAGTGACCTCAGGAACAGGTGGTGCCTTGGATCATTACTGAAAGCAAGTATCCATAACAATAATTTCAAAACACAATTTATTTTTTTTTCCCAAGCATATTCCACATGCAAAGAGGCAGAAGGGAAGTGTCCTGTGTTTATTTTTACTGGAAAAGCGTGATGGACTGGTCCTGACATCACTTTGTTTTGCAGAGGCTCACTCAGATATAATTACAGTGGCAAAGAGAGCCACCCTCCCTCGGATGGGTGCCACAGCAGTGCCAGGGAATTCAGGGATGCCTGCACGCAGCCAAAAGGGTTTTATGGATTCCAGAGCAGCCTGAGCCTGCACCAGCGCAAGGCCTGGGGAGATCCCAAAAGGTGTCAGCACTGGGAATGCCTTCCCACTATTGCTTTGTACTCAACCATGGGGCAGGTTGTCCCATCAGTCACTTATTTTCCAAAAAAATAAAAATTAAACAACCAGTGGCCAAGTAAAATTCTGTCATAAAATTCTGTCGTAAAATTCTGTAGTAAAACTCCACTTGTAGCGGAAAGTGGCATTGCAACAAATATAAATTGTTGCTTTTGAAAACAGCAAATTTAAGCAAATTTAATCACTATTAAGAAGAATGGGACTGAAACAAGTATCTGCTGGAACATCCCAGAGAAGCCCACCCACATCCCCCTCAAGAGAGGAGGATCCCCTCCCTTCCTCGTCTTACACAGAGTTCAGTCTCTTCCCCCAAGCAGCAAGAGCAAACAGCCTCAAGTTGCACCAAGAGAGGTTCAGATTGGATATTAGGGAGAATTCCTCCATGGAAAGGTCTGTCCAGCTCTCCACAGCTGCCCAGGGCAGGGGAGAGTCCCCATCCCTGGAAGGGTTTCAAAGCTCTGTGGATGTGGCACTTGGGGACATGGTGGCCCTGGCAGTGCTGGGGGCTCGATGCTCTTGGAGGGTTTTTCCACCCTAAACCATTCCGTGAGCCCTTCCCCTGCCTCTTCCCAGGAGCCACGAGTTTTGGCACGACAGGGAACATTTATTGCTCTGTGTTTGCACAGTCCCCAGCAAGCAGAGACCTCCTTCTGGACAAGCTGGAGGTTGTTGGAATAAAAGGATCATTAAGGAATTAGGACAGCATTAGAACTCAGCTGGGCACTCACTGAGGTGTGGCTTCATGCTGGCAACCTTTGGTTTAGTACTAGATTGTCCCATTATCTTCACAGAATGTCAAATAAGGCCTTTGAGACAAAAATGTACCAAAAAAACTTGGGGAAAAAAAAGGTGTAAAATGCTGAATAAAAATCATTAAAAATGTGAGGCTTGAAATATTCTGATTTCACCACCATCTCGTTTAATGAACTCGGAGCATTTCCCAAAGGCCCTGGTGAATTTTATCTCCCTGACATCCTCCAGCCACTAAAACCCTCCCTGGGATTGACAAAACTTGAACTCCAGTGTTTCCCAAATTGGCTCCTTGATGGTTTTGCCTATTGTGAAGAGGAGAGCCCTGAGCTTTCATGCTTTCTCTCTCTTTCATTATATTTTTTTCCCCAAGAATGCTGACTTTCATGAATATTAAATCCCATTTCCCAAAAGCAGCTATTTATTGAGCCTGTTTGCCCTTTATTACCCGAAAAACAGAAAGCTTGTATTTCTCCTCGCTGTGTAAAGATGCTTCCCAAGTAATCCAAGACGCTACTTTCATGTTTGTTCAATAAGTATTTCAAGATGTTGCTATTTTGATAATGTGCTGACTGATACATAATTCACAGCGATGCAAAGTTTAATAATATCTCCCAACTCTGAGGGAAAAGGAGCTCTCAGTGCTGGTGTGCTGAGCCCAGCTCTGGAACAAAGAGTTTTTCTGGTTTGTTTGGTGAAAGGATCCAGAGCTGCTGTTCCCCAACGCGCTTCCTCCACTGAAGGAGGAAATAAATCAAAATAAAACAAAACCAAAACAAAATAAATCACTGGATTCCTGAGCTCACAAACACATACACAAACACCTCCTGCAAGGGAGGAGGATGGAAAGATAATCCCTCGTGGAAAAGATCCCTGCCCAATCTGCTGAGGAAGGAATTGCTCAAACACGGTTCCACCCACGGTTCCAATCCCTTCACTGATTTTAACCAGGAATTCTGACCTGACCTCTGCCAAGAAATGAATGAAAGGATGAGAGTTATGGATGACAATGTCATCTCCTGTGCTCCTTGGAGGCTGTGCACTCGGGAATGTTTGCCTTTTGACACCTGTTCTGGGGTTTAAACCTGCTGGAAATTTTCACAGAACCACAGAATCCCAGAATGGTTTGGGTTGGAAAGCTGGTCATCAGCTTTGCCCTGTTTTATCCCCTGCCATGGGCAGGGACACTTCCACTATCCCAGGGTGCTCCAAGCCCTGCCCAACCTGGCCTTGGAAACTTCCAGGGAAGTCCACAACCTCCTTTTTATTTACTAATGAAATAAAGGATTTATCTGCCTTTAAATACCTGCCATTAAATACACCCTAATAAAATACCCACTATTGCTTCAGTTTCTGGGATTGTCAGAGCCTTCATTCATTTTTTTCTCCCAGTCTGGTAGGAAGGTATCTTTCTCAACATTTAAAATACAACAAGCAGAAATTTGGGAAATTCGCCCCTTCCACAAAATCAGAACATTTGACAGACAAGGTCCAATTTCTGCCAAGCACAACCAGAAACCCAGGTGGATTTCTGAAGGAAACTTTCCTCATCTCCAACCATCTCTTCCTGGAGACTCCTTAGCCATCAGGCAGGATGGAAGTGTGAGAATAATCCAGATTTCAGCATCTGATGCTGTCCCAAGAAGAGCAAAACACTTGGAGAAAAAAAGTAAAAACTTGTGTGACACTGGAACACGGTGTAAGCGCCTGGACCTTGCCCCACCAGCAGAAACCCTTGGAGAAAAAAACCAAAAACTTATGTGACACTGGGACATGGTATGAGCACCTGGACCTCATCCCACCAGCAAGGTCACAGCCTTCCCAGCAGAACCCCTTGGAGAAAAAAGCCAAAAACTTGTGTGACAGTGGAACATTGTGTGAACGCCTGAACTTCATCTCACCAGCGAGGTCATACTCTTCCCAGCAGAACCACTTGGAGAAAAAAGTGTGAAAACTTGTGTGACACTGGAACATGGTCTGAGCACCTGAACCTCATCCCACCAGTGAGGTCACCCCCTTCCCAGCAGAACCCCTTGCAGAAAAAAGCCAAAAACTTGTGTGACAGTGGAACATGGTGTGAGCGCCTGGACCTTGCTCCACCAGGGAGGTCACACCATCCCCAGCCGAAACCCTTGGAGAAAAAATCTAAAAACTTGTGTGACACTGGAACATGGTATGAGCACCTGAACCTCATCCCACCAGTGAGGTCACATAATTTCCAACAGCAACCCTTGGAGAAAAAAACCAAAATCTTGTGTGACACTGGAACATGGTGTAAGTGCCTGGACCTTGCCCCACCAGCAGAAACCCTTGGAGAAAAAAACCAAAAACTTATGTGACACTGGAACATGGTGTGAGCACCTGAACCTCACCCCACCAGCGAGGTCATACCCTTCCAGGCAGAAATCCTTGGAGAAAAAGACCTAAAACCTTGTGTGACACTGGAACATTGTGTGAACGCCTGAACTTCATCTCACCAGCGAGGTCATACTCTTCCCAGCAGAACCACTTGGAGAAAAAAGTAAAAACTTGTGTGACACTGGAACATGGTGTGAGCACCAGAACCTCATCCCACCAGCAAGGTCACAGCCTTCCCAGCAGAACCCATTGGAGAAAAAAAACAAAAACTTATGTGACACTGAAACATGGTGTGAGCACCTGAACCTCATCCCACCAGCAAGGTCACAGCCTTCCCAGCAGAACCCCTTGCAGAAAAAAGCCAAAAACTTGTGTGACAGTGGAACATGGTGTGAGCGCCTGGCCCTTGCTCCACCAGCGAGGTCACACCATCCCCAGCCGACACCCTTGGAGAAAAAATCTAAAAACTTGTGTGACACTGGAATGTAGTGTGAGCACCTGGACCGTGCCCTACCAGCGAGGTCACACTCTTCCCAGCAGAAACCATTGGAGAAAAAAACCAAAACCTTGTGTGACACTGGAACATGGTGTAAGCGCCTGGACCTTGCCCCACCAGCAGAAACCCTTGGAGAAAAAAACCAAAACCTTGTGTGACACTGGAACAAGGTATGAGCACCTAAACCTCACCCCACCAGCGAGGTCATACCCTTCCAGGCAGAAATCCTTAGAGAAAAAAACCTAAAACCTTGTGTGACACTGGAACATTGTGTGAGCGCCTGAACTTCATCTCACCAGCGAGGTCATACTCTTCTCAGCAGAACCACTTGGAGAAAAAAGTAAAAACTTGTGTGACACTGGAATGTGGTGTGAGCGCCTGGATCTTGCCCCACCAGAAAGGTCACACCCTTCCCAGCAGAACCCATTGGAGAAAAAAAACCAAAACCTTGTGTGACACTGGAACACGGTGTGAGCGCCAGAACCTCATCCCACCAGTGAGGTCACCCCCTTCCCAGCAGAAATCCCACCAGATCAGGGCATGGCTTCACCCTTGTCCTGCCCGAGCTGTGTCCCAGCCGTGTTTGGAGCTCCGGCTCGGGGCGGGATGCGGGAGAGACGCGATGTTCCTGGCTCGGCGGTGCCAGCGCGCGGCTTTTGCCTCCCTGCTCCAGCCAGGGAGCCCCATCTGTGCCTGGGAGTCCCATCTGTCAGGCGGAGATGATTCCTCCTGCAGATCCTGGTGCTCGGAGCCGCGGGAAAGGCAGCGCGGCGAAGAGGAAGGAGTGACGAAGGCGTTTCGAACACACGGCGATCTTTCCGCTCAGGGGGTTTGTTTTGCAGGATACATTCAGGAAGAAAAGGAATTGATTCATTTGTAAGGTGAAGGTAGGGGGAGAAATGAAGAGGTGAAACTCCAGCCTCGCAGCTTTCCTTGTTTCTGTCTACAGTTCATCTCATCCTGCTTTCAAGGGACTGGGGTGTCTCGGCATCCACCCTCAGATTTAATCTATTTCTTTGTGAGTAGAGCAATAAATCAGGATGGGCTTTACCTGCTGCTCCAGCACTTTTCTCCTCATTCCAATTGTCTCACCCTCCAAATGCCTCTTATCAATCTCACTAAAACAGAACTTGGACAACTTCACAGAGGGATCCCTTCCTCTCCCTACCTATGTGCAGAGTACTTTACCTCACTAGCACCATTGTTTGTAGGGTTACAAATCCAATTTACACACCACAGCGGGTTCGCAGCTACTACGAATGCTGCTGCCAATGGAAGTATGGAAATTGGGATTGTAAATTCAAAAAAATTCACCTCTGAAGGGGTGGTCAAGCACCCAGCACTGGAAAAGGTTTCTCAGGGAAGTGGTGGAGTTGTCACCCCTGGAAGTGTTCCAAAAATGTGTGGATGTGCCACTTGGGGACACAGGTTAGTGGTGGCCTTGGCAGTGCTGGGGGAATGGTTGGATTTGATAGTCTGAGAGGTCTCATCCAAAATGAACTATTCCATTATTCTAATTTAGACAAGGAAAAATTCTGCTCAGTCAAAACAATTTTTTGTTTTCGCATCTTAAACTCATGGCATGTAATGGCCCCTCTGTAAACTGCCAATTGTTCCATAATTACCAAAACATTCCAGTCTCCAGCACTCCTCACCCAGGAGCCCTCAGGAACTTCTCTATGGTACCAATCTCTCCCCAGCTGTACATTATGAGTGAGCAAGATGTAACAAATTAAAGAGTGGTTTGAGAACATTAAAATGCCAAACATATTGAAAAATGCTAAACAAAAAATCTGTGTCTTCTGCCTCTCTGCATGAATCACTGCCAACAACTACAACCTGATCTGTAACAGCAGAAAATTACAAACAGGAAAAAGGAAAACAAAAAAAACCTGCCTTGAATGAGCGAGCCCCGCTCTCGCTCTGCTGCTACGCCAAGGAGCACATTAAAAATGGAAATGGGACTAACAGAAGGACAGGGTCATGAGGAAAACAAATGGGGACAGAGCCTTCAATCACTCACAGAACAAATATTCCTGTGTCACAACTCAAGGGAAGCTCACTTTCCAGCCATTCCAGTAATCAGCTACACTAAACAAGCCATACTTTATACCCAAAACTGTGTAAAATTACCTAATTCTCCCATTATAGGCAGGAGGATCTATGTATAGCGCGGAAGGAACGAGCCCTGGGTGCCCTTACCAGACTGTGCTCCGTTGGCAGTGTTGTGTGGGATAAATCTCTCCTCCTCAGAGCTCTCTCCCCGCTTCCTGTGCTTCTCTTATGCAATGAGCACTAAAATAGGAGAGTTTTGCTTGCCCTTTCCCAGCTGTCTTCCCCCAAAAACTCTGAAGGATTGGGTAATGCCTCAAGCCTCATTTAAAGCAAAGAGCTGGGATTGGGAAAGGTTGATGCCCCACTTTGGGGATGCAGTGACGGGGGGTTGGTGCTGCTCTCCTGACCATGGGTGCAGAGGGATGGGACCAGGGAAGGGCAGGGATGGAGCTGCTCCTCTGTGACAAACAAAAATTCCAAACGCCATGGATGGGATTTCAGCCTGGGAAGAGCCCAAAGCTTTCACTGAAAACTTAAAATGGTTTGGGTAAGGAGAGGCCTGTGGCAACAGCAAAGCTGAACCAAATCAAGCTGAATCTTGGGCCAACATCTGACCACTTTTTAACTTAAATATGAATGCTTATGTCTGGAGAAGAGAGAGCTCCAGGGAGAACTTAGAGCCCCTTCCAGTGCCTAAAGGGGCTCCAAGAGAGCTGGAGAGGGACTGGGAACAAGGGATGGAGGGACAGAACACGAGGAAAGGCATTAATTGTCACTCTTTGTCACTTGGAAGCCAATCTCCTCGTCTTGTCACTCCATGCCCTTGGAAACTCTTCTCTTTGCCTTTGACTCAGCAAAATGCTGTCTCACTGCACAGCACCACGTCCGTATGATCATCCCAAGGAGGAGACTGTGAAGGTGCAGCTTGGGGCATCCAATCCCATCAAGGGTGAAGAATTCTTGGCTAATTTAGGAAGAAAGCACTTTGGGTGCCGAGCAGCAGAGTGTACCCAGGACAGACTGCAGCCAGGACACACGGCCAGAATGAACAAACAGCCTTTTGGTGGAGAATTGCAAATAATGACGGGCTTCAAGGTGCCTAAATCATAATTCTCTTTCTATTCCCAGAACCCACTGGGCGTTGTTGCTGTGAAGGTTAATGATCCACAGGATTCACTGGACATTTTGACCTTGGAGCCATGGCCCTGTGTTAATGCTTGTCCTGCTATTTAACTCTTGCCCCAAAATTAGGTGTTCTCCAGCCCCTCATAAAGCTCATTGACACAACTCAGTGGTTTAAACCAGTGTTATACAAAGACTGGATCAGAATCCTCAGTGATGCAGGATGGAAATCTGCTCCATGGAGATTTGTGATTGCTTCAAGGAAGATGACGAGGAGCACAAGACTTTGGATTTAGGGAAAAAAATACACTTTGTGTAGTGAATTTCCTGTCTTGTTTTCCTTTCCCATTTTTATTACTTAGTAAGCATTCAGGAAAAACTGGATCTTTGCTTTTGAGATATTCTGCACCTGCTGTCTCGCCTACAAAAACGCTGTTTTCAATTCAAAGCAATAAAACACTGCAATTAATCTAAATCACATCATTACGGTTGGAGCCGAGACTCACAAAATTGGCTCCCTCTACCTCGGCGTGCACCACTTATCTTATTTTCCCAAATATTTTCCAAACCCATTTTGCTGTTCTTTCCACTTGGAATGTGGTGGGGATTTGATGGTTGTTGTGCTATCCATTTGGGATTGGATGGCCCAGAGACTGCAGGGCTCGGATCCTGGATGCACAGGTTGGGATGGAGACGCATCCCTGCATCCAGGAGAGTTCCAGCTGGAAAATAAAGGCTGGGAGAAATACCAAAGACACTAAATTCCTACAAAAAAACATCCAAAAGTTGTTGCAGAGGCCTCCAGACACTGGTGGGCTCCTGGTGATGGTGAACATCACATCAAGGAGCTCCACAGAAAAACTCCATCATGTCAGAAACTCAACCACCACCTACAGGGAACGCTCAGGAATGAGGTGGGAAAAAAGGCCACACATTGCCGTGCCATGCCTGGGCAGCCATGTGTTCTCTCCATGGGAAAGTTCTGTCCCAATGATGCCTCAGGTTTGGCTTTTCTATGTTTCAGACTCTGAGATTCACATTCAGCTATGCTGAGCTCTGTGCACAGAGCAGGGAGACAAAACAATTCCTGCTCCAGCTGGGCACCAAGGACAAATGACCCAAATCTCAGCCCAGGAGCACAAACCCCGTGGGCTGGAGAGAGAAAAACAAGCAGGGTGGGACTGCAGGGGCTGAAGCTGGGATGGGACAATGAACTGCAAGGTGCAAATGGAGCAGAACTGATCCCAGGGAGAGAGCCCGGGAGCGCTCGTGCATTTTGGGGCCATTTTGGTTCATCTTGGGTGCAGCCCTGGCTGGGCTCTGGTGCTGCCCAAGGTGGATCCATGGAGGAGATGCTGGGAATGAATCCTTGCTTTATTCTGGGACACTGTCTAGTTTCTGTTCTAGGTCAGCCTTTTCAAGGCATCACCACAAACCCGAAATAGGAGGAGCTGCACCCAAAGAGTTGATCCCGTGGTGATATTCCACAATATCTAATGTATTGTTACCTCACGTTCCTTTTGAAATCCATTTATTAAATAAAATTAAATAAAATTACCTTTTTTACCATCTTCTTGGTAATCCCACATCAAAATCTAGTCAGAGATAACTTCCACTTGTGTTTTCTAATTCTGGAATTCCTTGGATGGTATTTTTGAGTTTTTTTCAATAAATTAATTTATTGACTCCCACGTTCTCTGTTCTTGAAACAATTCTTACAAATTCTGCTTCTTGCTGTTATTAAGATACAAAAGGGTGGACAAAAAATACACAGTGACAGAAAGATGAAAAGGTCTCTCAGGAATTTCCACTTCACTTCCCAAGCAGGAATTCTCTCCAGAGCTTTCCAGACCCACAGTGGAAGGACATTCCACCTGAAGTGACACAAATAAGTAGAGTACAATGATGCAACTCGTGGCTACCAGAGGAATGAATCATTCCTTTTATCAGATTACCTATCCATCATTCTTTTTTTATCAGATTTTCCTATCCTTACTTTGAATAAACTTTGTCAGATCGCCTGGACTCAAACACACAGACAAATTTTTGTTGTGGCATTAGGAATGAAGAAGTTGGAAGTTTGTATTAATGGGCTTGAAAGCAGAAGCAAGAGAGAGACTGTTCAGTGTAAGATCCATTGAGTAATGTCCAAGGAAAATAATTTGATTCCTCTTCTTCTCAGTCCATGCAGGATAGGGCATAGCTGTGCCAAAAAAAATTTACTTTTATTAAAGAATTATCAACTGAAAATTGAAATGTGCTCTGTGGCAAAGATCCCCCACAAATAAGCAACATTTTTCAGACTTCACCTTTTGAATGTTAAAAGTTTTCAGACTTCGCCTTTTGTGTTAAAAGCTTCTGAATTCCATCCTTTGGTATCTCCCAAAAGTCCTCAGGTGGCAGCACTGATTTATCCAGGTTTTTGGATCCCAGGCTTTTGTTGCACTCCTCCCACCACCAGGACAATCCTTCCACTCCTTATTTCCAGCACCTTCTTAGGTCTCTTCCCTGGGCCCAATCCATCTTTGTGCCGTGTTTCCCATAAGGAATGGGGAGAGCAGGATGATTTCCAGTTTGGCTATAAAAAGCTGTGAGGAATAGGGAAATTGCTGTCCATATCCTGCCAGAAGGGGGAATAAATAAAGTGCTGGGGTGTAAGGGATGAGCAACCTCGGCCACGCAGAGGAAATGAGCTCCTCTCACTCGCACATATTTCTCTGATGGCTCCTCCTGACACTTATGCTGAGACCACCAGAGGTGTTTTATGTCATTATATGCTCATTTTCTCTCCACTTTCTTCCTTTAATGACATCAAGACTCTTCTGTTTCCTCTGCTGTCCAGATCAATATCTTTATCTGCTATCTCAGGTCTCTGAACCAAACTTCTGCTCCAAGGAGATCCCAGGAAAGAACAAACTGTTTAAATGGAAACAAAAATTTCCATTTTTCCATTGAAACCTGAAATTTTTATCTAAACAGTTTGTGGATTTCTTTTGGGGTAAAATATGTTGCAGAAGCCAAAACTTTAAAAAGAAGCCTTTAGCAGCATCCTTCGTAGAGTTTGCAGGAGATACTATGGAAGTGTAGTCTGGGGAGAGACATGCTCTGGAAGCATAATCTGGGGATTTGTTTTAGGAAATATCCTAATCCTAACTAATTTTTTCCTCAGATCCTGACATCATCAAAACCAAGAAATCACAGTCACAAAATGATTTGTTTTGGAAGGGCCCTTAAAGCTCATCCAGTCCCACCCCTGCCATGGGCAGGGACAGCTTCCACTGCTCCAAGCCCCATCCAACCGGGCCTTGGGCACTGCCAGGGATCCAGGGGCAGCCCCAGCTGCTCTGGGAATGCCATCCCAGCCAGGAATTCCCAATTCCCAATGTCCCATCCATCCCTGCCCTCTGGCACTGGGAGCCATTCCCTGGCTCCTGTCCCTCCATCCCTGTCCCCAGCCCCTCTCAGCTCTCCTGGAGCCCCTTCAGGCCCTGCCAGGGGCTCTGAGCTCTCCCTGGAGCCTTCCCTGCTCCAGCCATCATCCACAATTCCATGTGCTGCTCTGGCCCAGCATCAGGATTTGGGAGGCACCATGGGGAGAAGGCAGGGAGGGGTAAGAAAAGGAGATTTTGGAACAATTATTTTGCTGCATTTTGTACCCAGAGAGAATCTCCAGTTCTTGGAGCTTCTCCGTGGCCTCCTCAGGACTCGCTCCAGAGCTTCTCTGTGCCAGGGCCTGCTCACCCTCCCAGCCAGGAATTCCCAATTCCCAACAATTCCCAGTGTCCCACCCATCCCTGCCCTCTGGCACTGGGAGCCATTCCCTGGCTCCTGTCCCTCCATCCCTGTCCCCAGCCCCTCTCAGCTCTCCTGGAGCCCCTTCAGGCCCTGCCAGGGGCTCTGAGCTCTGCCTGGAGCCTTTCCCTGCTCCAGGGAAACATTCCCAGCTCTCCCATTTGTTGTTAAAATGCAGATCAGGAGCAGAAATAGGAGGAGCAGAAAATGAAATAAATGAAATACTTTTGAAAGAATAGAAGCAACCAATTAAAAAAATGTCCTTCACACCAAAAAACCAAACCAACCCAAAAACATAAAACAAAGAAGGGAATTATTACCACCATCAATTTAGAAAGTCATGAGTGACACTCGGATATGGGATGGGTTTGGGTTTTCCTCTGTTGCAAAAAGGCCTTTCCAGAAAGCCCGAGTGCTCTTTGCCACATTTCTTGGAAAACAACAGCTGTGTTTATTCCAATAGCAGGATCCTGATGACTTGATGATAGGCTAATCTGCTGGAATTCCAAGTGTGACTGTCCTGCAGGAATCTCTGCCCAGCACCACACAATTGCCCCTGGATGACACAAATCCTTGGAGAGACTTCCTGGATGACACAAATCCTTGGAGCTACTTCTGGCTGGGCTGGAAGGTTTCCCTTATCCTGGTTAGTACCCTGAATTTCTTGCAGCGTACACTGTATTTTTCAGGGTTTTTTTGGAATAATTCCCTCATGCATCAATGTTAGGAGGTAATTCCACAACATAAACAATTTCCGTGGCATGCACCCCGACCAGAGGGATGGAGGCAGGACATTGAATTATAATGGCAACAAGCTCAGCATCCAGGAAATCAGGGATATAAATCCAGCAGGACTGGCAGCGCTCTCCATGGAACAATAGACACAGTGCCTCAGCAGGCAGTTTACGGAATATATCAAATAATCCAGGAGGAAAGCAGCCATATAAAGGCAGCTGAATTAATGCCATGGAGGCAAGGAAGGAGTTGCAGACAAGTGCCAGATCCATGGCTGCCCCACGCTGGAGGGGATGGCCAGAAAATCACAAAGTCTTGTTTACTCAGCACTTCTACTAAATAGGGGAAACTATGAGTAAATAGCATCTTCTCCACCCCTCAGTCCTGTGTTACTGAATAATACTTACATATAAGCTATATATAATATAGCTTATATTTAAAGATTTTAAATTATTTCATTTATTATTAAATATATCTAAATATATTATTATAATATATTGTAAATATACATTATATGTTATATATCATGTATTATATATTATATATCATATATCATACATTGTATATTATATATTATATATTATATATTATATATTATATATTATATATTATATATTATATATTATATATTATATATATATAATATAATGGACATAAAGACTACCAGGCCAGGTTGGACAAGGCTTGGAGCAGCCTTGTCCAGGAACACTGGAAGGTGTCCCTGCCCATGGCAAGGGTGGAATGGGATGGGCTTTAAGATTCCTTCCAACCCAAACCAGTCTGGGATTCTGGGATTATGTGAAATCAGCTGGGATTGGGAATGTGGAGTGAGGTAGAAAAGGAACAGGGACAATGGGATGAGGAAGGCCCTGTTGGGCACCACAGCCAATGCCACGAGAATGCTCAGAGGGGCAGGGAGGGATGCAGGACACACAGGGAACCAGGCAATATTTCCACATTCCAAACCCCAAACACCGTTTCAAACTCCTTTTTTAAGTCCTCACCACATTCAGATCCACTCCCAGGCCAAAGGCGTCTTTGTTTCCTTAGCTGCAATTTAGGTAATTTGGGGAAAATGTTAATTTATTCAGAATTTATTGCAGAGCTGTTCCCTGATCTTTCCACCTGCATTACTGCTTCCTACAAAAATTCTGATCTTCACTGATACATTAAAAACCCTTTGGGGAACACCAAAGCTTCCCTGAGCACAGCCAAGAGCAGGACTGCAAGGCAGAGAAGAAGGAGGAGTTCAGAGTTTCCAGCTCCACGTTTAATGTGTTATCTCCACCCTCAGCCACCAAGAGGTCTGGGAGCACAGCAGATCCCCTGCTTCAAGACCAGACAGCAGTGAGATAAAAATCCAAAGTGGCTCTGCACCCAGAGCCCATGAGAATAATGATGAATCACAGCCTTTGGAGCACGGGCACCTCAGCTCTGCTCAGTCACAGCTTCTCCTCCTGGCCTGCCCCACACCTTTATCTGCTCCACGTTTCACACACCACAGAGTTTGTTACAGATGAGGCCATTGCACAATTCTGAAAAGGCCAATGCATCATCTCCCCCACGTAAGGAATAATGATCTCTCTATAAAGCCATTTGCTGTTTGTTTGGTGATGCTCAGTAATGATTTCCTGCTTCCTTCTAGGTCATTGATGGAAACATCTAGAACCAACCCCAAAGTCTCCCTCAACCAGGAATTTATTTGTCAGTTATCACCTCTTTAGGCTCCCCTTTGAAACCAGACAGTTGCCAGCTCAACATATTTAATATATGCCAGGTAATGATTTATAGTTCTTAATCATCATTTCGAACAAGCCCCACTTCAAATGCTTTATTCAAGTTTAGGTTTATTCCAAGCTCTTTTTCAGCCTAACCTGCACTCTCAGAAAAATTAAAAACAGAATAAAAGATCAGGTTGGCTTGACCCTCTCCAATTCCAAAACACCCTATTGACTGGCCATTTACTGCTCCCATTTATTTCTTTATTCATACCATTTTTATAGCCCTTCCTATTATTTTTTTTTTCTCTGAACTCAGGAAGCAATTTCATCTCTGCTTTTGTCTGTAAGTAGGTATTTAATTACATAGCCCCAATCTGCATAGAAATAGAGCCACTTAATCATTTCCTTGCCCATCTTCAAGACATAACTCAGATTGTTTTCACACTGAATCCCCAACCAACGGAGCATTTTAAAGCAAAGCTGATATATTCTTGTTTTCCACTATTACAGACTGGTCCTTATCTTACCTCTCCTAGAACAACAATAAAATTAATCCTAAATACCCCTAAAAGACCTAACCAAGTGGTGATTCAGGAAAAAGAGATTGATTTATGTGTAGTTGCACATAAATACAATCCAATCAATGCAGATGGTTCTCTCCAAGTGTATTATCAGTGCTGATGGACTGAATAAAATCGGTGTCATTTTCCCTCACATGACTGAAATCCTCTTGGCTGGAAAATTAACCACAAGTAATGTCTTTGAGCTCTCCAGATTGAAAAATAGGCAAGAGATTTCTCCTGCATTTCAAACATACAGCCAAAAGAAGCTCAAACATTTACATAACCAAAGTATGAAACACCTCAGCTCCTAAAAATCAATAAGATGCCCTTAAATCAATTAGAAAATTTCCATCCTCGTGGTGCAAAATGGGTCTTAAATATTTATTTCTAGAAAGTTATTATTTTAATAGTTATATCACTGTGCCCCATAGGGCTGACTCTCCAGACCCCCAGAAATGGGGTAATTCCTGCAGTTTCCTGTTTCTTTCTGAATCCCCCACACATTGTCAGGGTTTAGCTCCATCAGCTCCCAGCTCTGCTCCAGCCCAAAGCCAAGCCAGGTTTGGCCACCTCCACCTGCACCAAGTTCTTCATTCTCTCCCTGGAAGGGCCATGCAGATAATCAGATACTTTCCTATCCTCTCTCTAATTAAAATGCAGCATGACCTTAATGCCACGGTGAGTGCTCTCAGTTCATTACTCATCTCTCCAACCACGTCCCCCATCCATTATTTCTATTCCCAGCCTGTTCAGGAGCTCTCTCCAGGCACTCTGCAGGGATGAGGTCTCCAGATGAATTGCTGCTTCTTCTGAGAGCTGAGATGAGACTCTGAGAGCTGAGACTCCGAGAGCTTTTCCTACTCATCACCAGATCCCTTCCTATGCAGGAAACTCTGCGAATGGCCCAGCCACAATTTCCTTCCAAGGGAATTAATCCTTGCACCATCTCAGGCACTGGCCATCATTGAATAAACCAAGGCTCAGGTGGGATTTTACCTGTGGTGGAGTTTGCAGCAGCTCCATGAGCTAAAGGGATTGTTGGAGGGACCACAGAGTCTCTGCTCACCAGCAGGGATGTGAGAAAGGCTTCCACAGAACCCTGGGATTCTTTGTTCTTGTAATTTTAACATTAACATTACTGTTCTTCAAGAAGGTCTATAAAAAAAGAGGAACAGGGATTTTTTTACAAGGGCAGATATTGATAGGAGAAGAGGGAACAATTTTAATTAAAAAGTGGAGATATTTAGATGAGAAATTAGGAAGAAATTTATCACTGGGAGGGTGGGCAGGCCTGGCACAGGTGCCCAGAGCAGCTGTGGCTGCCCCTGCATCCCTGGCAGTGCCCGAGGCCAGGCTGGAATAACCTGGCACAGTGGAAGGTGTCCCTGCCATGGGTGGCACTGGATGAGCTTTAAGGTCCCTTCCAATTCAAACCACTCTGATATTTTTATTCTACAACTCCTAAAACATTATTTTTCACCTTGGTACTAAACACCAAGGGAGCAGCAGCCCAGCTCCCAGAATGGGAAGATTCAAACAGTAAATATGAAGCTCTTCCAACATCAGAATTTAAAAGCCAATTGATGTTTCTTAATGTCATCAAGGTCTGGGCTTGTGCTGCTCCTGGAGAAAGCCTGGCTGGCTGAACTGACATCTCTGCTCGAGCCCTTTTGCAGCATTGTAAAATGAGAATAGCCAGTAATACAATGTATATTTATACTATAATTTCAATCATTAAATAAAATGTCACTGCATACACACAGCTGCTTTTTGGAGAGCAACAGTAATTTCCTGCTTTTCAATGACTTGAACAAATGTGGTGAGTTTTATTTAAAAGTCTTTTTGCTTGTTTCTTAATTGGTGAATTCTTGTGCCAAAGCACCCAAACAATTCGGAGAATTGCAAGAGAAAACTGAATTAACTTTCAATCACTCAGTGGCACAATATGCCTGTAGGAGTAGGAAAAGCACAAAGGCAGGCAGTAATCTCCTGGTTTCCTTCCTGCTGGTAATCCTGGGCTGCCTTGGAGAGGGTTCTTGCACTCAAGGTGGAGCAGCTGACAAGAGCCCAAGAGTTATCTGTGCACCCTCTCAGAGGTGATGAAATCAGATTGTCACTGCCAGAACTGACTTTCCCACATTGTTGTATTTTTATAACCCTAAAGCACCTGTTTTCTTTGCAGAAAGGGGAAAAAATTTCCTTTATGGAAAGTGATGACACTGAAAAAAAAAAAAAGGAAACATTTCCCAGTGGTCCTGGCCCAGCAGGAATTCCCCAGGAATGGGGATGAAGCAGAGATTGAAACTGCCAGGACTAAATTATGTCCTAAGTCTTCAGAGCCACTTGAAATTTATAAAACCCACAAGTTTACAAAATCTGAATAAAACAAGAGTATCTAGTAACATTCAAAAAATTAATAATTAAATTATTACCCTTAATTTAATTGCCTTCTCCCCGTTTCCCATGGAAGGCTTGGCTCTGGGTTAATATCCATAAGAGGTGACTTTGACTCCCTGGAAAGATTTACATTTGATCACCAGAATAGTACAAAGGATTTCACACAAATCCTCCTAATTTACTGTGCATACATCACTGCCATCACTCTTCAAAAAGAACTATTTTGTCTGCTACTTGCAGCACTCTTTAGCTCACACACACACACAGATATATGTATTTATGTATGGGAAATACGTGGAGTTCCTCACCAGCCTCCTAAAAATACAGCTCATTCAAATAAAGCTGCTCCTGTGGGAAAGGCACAGATATTTGGGAAAGGCAGAGAGGAGGGAGAATCAATCATGGTTTTATTTATAAATATTAAATTTGGACATTTGAGAGGAGCTGTCCAGTGCAGGTGACAACTGGCAGTGGAGGCAGTTGTGGAAATGGTTTGAGTTTGTTTATTGGTTTTAAAGAATTCAAAATGCAACATTCTCAAATTCTGAAAGATTTCCTATCCTTTGGTACTGGATTCATTCATAGGCCAGCCAATGAAATCTGGATTTGAATAAGAAAATAATCCTAATGAATACTGACAAGAATGTTACAGATCTGTCTTGGCAAGGAGACCAAGGCTTGGACAGGAAGTGTGACAAGCCACTTATTTCCTATAATATTTTGTTAGTGAGATCATGGGCAACAAAAAGGCTCCAATTAATTAAAACCTGGTGCATGTGCTGAAACTGTAGGTCGAACTTATCACAAAATTCATCTGAGCAGAAAAACAAGCAAGAAATTAAGACCCTGAGCCCTTTCCTCAGTGACACATCAGATTTCTATTGTCATTATTTGTGCCCTTCCTTATTCTGATTCCTCACTCATCCAGTGAGGCCCTGAATAAAATAAATAACCTTATTAATTATGTACAGACAGGTTTTGTTGATTTCATTAATATGTATTGAATTCTGTGTCTCCACGTAAGGTCAGAATGAAGAAAGGATTTCTTTTTATTATTATTATTTCTGTTCTGGGAGTTTGCCCCGGTGTGTGAGGGGGAGATAGATCCACGCACACATTCCCACCCATATTCCCACATGGATGGACAGGCCAGCCTCAGGGTGTTTCCAGCATCTGATTAACAACACCCAAAATTATCAGTCAAAATGCAAATACTGAATGCAATGTGGAAATACCCATCCTTTTTGGAGCAAAAATTACCATTTTTACCATTAATTTATCATTACCAACATGCCACCAAACATGACCTGGAGGGTGGAACTTTGGGGTTGGAACTGGATGAAATTTAAGGTCCCTTCCAACCCAAACCATCCCATGACTGATTCCATGGACACATCAATAGGAGCAAAAAGAACCTTCAGCTGCTGTGTTCAGTCCTGCACAAAGGAGGTGAAAAAGCTGATAAAGTCAATTTTTCCAGCAGCTAATCCATTTAAATGCTGGAGGAGAGGAGAGAAATTCGGAGGGGTGGATCGACCTCCTCTCCTCTCCTCTCCTCTCCTCTCCTCTCCTCTCCTCTCCTCTCCTCTCCTCTCCTCTCCTCTCCTCTCCTCTCCTCTCCTCTCCTCTCCTCTCCTCTCCTCTCCTCTCCTCTCCTCTCCTCTCCTCTCCTCTCCTCTCCTCTCCTCTCCTCTCCTCTCCCTTCAGACAGCTATAATTTATTAAGCAAACCACCTGGCACCAGCAGACAAACTCCAAGTCTCTGTTTTTCCATTACCACTCGGGGAGAAAGTCTCCAAGATGAGCACAAAGGTAAAGGGATCGATAGGGGAGGAGGAGGAGGAGGAGGAGGAGGAGGAGGAGGGCAGCTCAATCACCCTGGTGTCCCTCTCTGCCCCCAAAGCTGCTCCATCTCATCTCCCCCTCGTAGCTGTGCCTAATCTGGTCCCACACAGGTGTTCCCAGGCCGTTCTGAGCTCGCCTGCAGTGACCTGAGTCTGGTTTTAATTGCTTAACAAAGGTAATTTTATTAGCCAGATAAAGATATAGGAACAGTAATAAGCTGGCTTCGAAATATCAAGAGCCTTTCAAGATTGGATTTTTAGTTAGCTTGCTGCTCTTTCTTTAGGATCTAATTGATTTTCTTGACATCTCTTTAGCCTGGCATCCTGCCTGCCTAAGTACTTTATCTGACCTTCAGGCTCTTTGCCAGGTATCGATCCCATCCCTCCCGTGGCTGGGCTGGAGCTGCTCTCCCAACTTTGATAAGGGCTAAAATGTCCCCAGCTCCAGCCAGACAGGAGCTCAGCGGCCACCGAATTTCTCTCATCCTGCTCTGCCGCTCTCCTTACTCCGAGCAACGCTGAAATCAGATCCTAGGCAGGCCATATGTGCTTGTATTCCGAATTTCTCTTCCAGGAAATATTTTAGCAAAAAAAAAAAAAAAAAAAATACATCCCAGAGCGAAAGTGTTTAGATAGAATTCTCAACTAAGAGCTAAAATAAAGCTTTTCTGAAATAGAAGCAAACTTGAGCTGTTAAATAAAATATCAAAACAAAAAAAAAGGAGGGGGGGGAAAGAAAGTTGGATTTTTCAGAAGCATCTCATGCCCCCAAATCAATTAAAATATTTTGGACATTTCCAAACCTTAAAGGAAAGTAAAGGATGGGGTTTTTTTTATCTTTAATAACACTTCCAAGACAGCAATTTATTATAAATTACTAATGGCAAAGCACAACACAAATGGGAAATAAAGATTGAACATAAAACTTGCTAAATTATTGCAACAACAGTCAAGGCTGAGTTTTCCCAGATCCCACTTCCCTCGTGCAAGGCCTTGTAGCCACGTTTTTAGAGCCATTAAGATAAGATTGCTATCAGCTGCTTCCTCCAGAAGTTTTATTGTGGAACGGCCACAGCACGAGGCAGAAGGGAGCACACGGATCCTGCCCTGGATGGAGAATCCTGAATCCATTTATGGCTGCAGCTCATTAAAATGGCAGCACACAACACAAGGTTTTGGGGCTTGGAGACCCAAAAGAGCAGCAGCCAAAGCTCTGAGATGGACAAGGGGGTTTGCAGACTCCAAAGAATTGTTTAGATTTTGCCAGTAGAGTTTTTAAAATTTTTTTTGTTGGTTTTATACCCAAAAATGCAGTGAGGAGCTATGGTTTCATGAGGAAACTCAAGACTCAGGGAGCAGTGGCTGAACCCTGAAATGCTCTTCCTAACAATGGAATATTTCAGTCTCCTTAAAATAGTGACAATGAATTCTGTGGGTAAATACATTAAAAATTGTATTCAAGGACTTGTTAGAGAGCAAACAAAACAAAGAGAGAAAACAAATCAAATACCATGGAAGGCAAGAGTCATGGTGGGAAGGTGCCCAATATGAGTGTAACTGCCATGGATGCAAAACGTTCACTAAAATATTCTGTGTTTATATGTTCCTTATACTTGCTCAAACAATTAAAATAGATCCAGTTTCAAAAGCTAGGTTTATCAGCCTCCCATGAAAAGAAAGAGATCAACAGGAGAGTAAATAGAAGTACTTGTATCCCAAATTCTTGTGAAGAAGAGGGGGGGTTTTCTCTTCTTTAAAGAGATAACAAACTGTGCTGAGGGAAAACTTCAGCAGGGAAAATCAGGGATTTTTCAAGTGATGAGGAAAATGGTACAAACAGCCTATTCCATTAAAGACCTTTTTCACTCTACCTTGGTCACATCTTGCCCTCAGATATTTAGGAAACATCGTCCCCTTCACCTGCCCTCAAAATGTTCTGTCTCCCCACCTTGCTCCTACCAACCTGGAAAGAGGCTTAAAAAGTCCTCTCACTTTATCCAGGCTATCCAGAGGGATAACTGAAGTTACAATTAAGATTTTGTGGACTGGTGCACTATTGAAGTCCATTTGGCCTCCGTCCCACGAGTGCCAAGCTGCTCCATACGGCAGCAGGACAGGAAGACGCCGCGCAGACGCTTTGGCACGGCCCCAGCAGAGCATCAGATCCTGCAGAGAGCCTCTGGGAGCCTTGGCTGAGACTGGCTGAGGTCCTGGGTCGTAAAACAAATGCATCTGACAGGGAAGTGAGCGCTGGAGTCTGGGGGATCAGCAGAACTGGAGTGCTGATGGATGGGGGCTCTCATCCCACATGGACCGAGCTCAACGCTCCCCTGCGCGTCCCAGTTCCCTCCTGCTGCAGGAAATTCCTGCTGGGATCCCTCAAATTCTGCTCAGCTGGATGAGCTGGAGATAAGGAAGGTGAGGAAGGATCCTGCTGCAGCTCTAAGGGCCCACTGCTTCACATGGAAAGGGAAAATCCAACAGGAATTGCCACTAGAATGGTCCAGGCAGGAGCTCAACCGGATGCGACCCCCAGACTTCACAAAGGGCTGTTGCAGTGCCCACTGCTCCACCTGGAAAATGAAAATGCCACAGGAATCGCCATGAGAATGGTCCAAACAGGAGCTCAGCTGGATGTGACCCTTGCAAATTTCACAAAGAACTGTTGCAGTGCCCACTGCTCCACCTTAAAAAGGAAAATCCCAAAGAAATTGCCATGGGAACAGTGCAGGCTGGAGCTCAGCTGAATGTGATGCCCCCAGACTTCACAAGGGGCTGCTGAAGTGCCCACCTGGAAAATGAAAATCCCACAGGAACTGCCATGGGATCGGTCCCCAGACAGGAGTTCAGCTGGATATGATTGCCCCAGACTTCACAAAGGGCCGTTGAAGTGCCCACTGCTCCACCTGGAAAATGAAAATCCCACAGGAACTGCCATGGGATTGGTCCCCCAGGCTGGAGCTCAGCTGGGTGTGACTCCCAGATTTCACAAAGGGCTGCTGAAGTGCCCACTGCTCCACCTGAAAAATGAAAATCCCACAGGAACTGCCATGGGATTGGTCACCCAGGCTGGAGCTCAGCTGGGTTTGACCCCTCCAGCCTCCCCTGAGAGCAGCCAAGGAATCGGGGGTGGAGAGGGAGGGATGAAGATGTAAAGGCTGTTCTGAAAAGTGGGAAATAGTGACTGTAGGTCAGGAGAAATCCGGGTTAGGGAACGTGGTTAAGTGGGACATGGGGCCAGCAGGGGTGGCAGAGATGTGCAGAATCTGCTTTCCTTATCTTTAGGGAGGGATTAATTTGCTTTAGTTGCAATCAGACTTTTTCCCTTGTAGGTGCTGACATTTCACCCAGATTTCTCCATTTCTGTGGGGATATTGTGGATTTGGAGCCAGTGATTTTGCTTTATTATTATTGTCACTGACACCAGCTGAATAAACCAGATTCTCCAGAAACTTCACTAGGGCTGGAGCATTTCTTTATCATCAATGACCATGATATTTAGTGCCAAACCTTTTTTCTCCCCTTTCATCACAAGGTATAAGATTTTCCAAGCTTTTACTTAATAGTTTCACTGAGAGAGAAACAAATTGAGAACTTAAACCCTATTTAGTTGTTAAATCTCTATTTCACAAGTGCATTCTAAAATGGCTTTTTCCTCTCTCTGATAATGTTTTACCTTTGGTTTAGTGAATTTTTAAGTATGGGCTGAACGTGCTTTTTAGCAGAGATATCACTTAAGGGAACTTAATGGAATAAAACTCAAAATTTGGTTATTATCTCTACAACATACAAATGTGAATTTTCAAGGTGAGACATACTCTGTTCTTAGAGAATCTGCTCCTATTTCCAATTATTTATCTTCTCTGAGACATTCCTGACTTTGCAGGTCTCATTTTTATTGGGATCCCACCCTGCCTCAATGCCGTGTTATCAAAAACCCTCAGAACAACACAATTTCCTAACCTGATATATTTTGATACTTTTTAAATATATTTATCATTCCTTAATTCCTGATTTTATTTATTTCTCACTTTCAGGATCTTTTACACTGATGTTTCCCAGAACTTGGAATTTCCCACATATTTTATTTTCAGTGAAGGTCACCTCTTACACAGAACCTCCTCAATACATTATTTAAAACACAAATATCTGACACCCACATTTGAATGTACAAGATTTGAGGTGAAACTCATCCAGCTGAGTCTGTAATGACACCATTCCCCTTTTCCATAGGATGGGATATTGGGATAATGTTTATCCAGCTTCAAAAGGAACAAAAATCAGTCAAACGCAGAAATAATTTAAGAGGACTGGAAAGAATCAAACCACAAAACATTTCTAGGTGCTATTTCCCTTTTCAGGACCTACCATAGATTTAAATATTATAATTTTTAGTCAAAATAAAAACAGCAACGATGCCACGGATGCACTTTTGAAATCCAACACAAACCCAAGCAAGATTCCTGATTAATTTTGGCAGGAGCAGAAGTTTACTACACAGAAAAGGAAGCAGCTGAATATCACTATGAGGATACAATTAATAACTTGATTACATCCTCACTTCTTTAGAATCTGGCTCAGATTGGGCTGAGAGCATCCTGTAAAACTGCAAAGGGATTTTTCCACGTTATCCAGTGCTGAGCCTTGAGGTGCCTTGGCCTTGGGTTGACTGGAAGGAGGTTCCAGATCAGATGAGATTTGTTGAAAAGCCTGTTCAGCTCCTGCTTCTCTTGCAGCATCCTCAAAATACATGTCTATATCTCTTTCATGGTGACTGAATTTCTCCCCAAAGAGAGTTTGATCCATAAAAGTGCTGTTTTAATCATCATTGACTTAATGATTCCTTTGCAATGTCAATTAAACGGGATGAAAAATTAAACCATTTACAGAGCACGAGGACCTTTTAAATTACACATTTCAAAAATATTATTTAAAATTCGAGTTATATAATCCTTTTAGAACTGTCAAAGAATAATGCTGCTCTAACATTTGACTCATTACTCATGCCAATGCTTGTTGAAACTCAGAGAGTTGGCAGATATTTAAATACCAAACTCAGTAGAAATGAAGAAATTAGCAGGGTGCAACAGCAGAATGAGCTGGTGCTCTGCAGGAGGGGAGCACACACCATGCAGGTGACAAAGCCTCTTAAACATTGCATTTTACACTGCTAATGTCACAGTAAAGCCCCTAATTATAGAAAAACTTCGTATTTCTGTAAATTAAATCATATACCCAGCGTGGGTTTCTACTTTTGTTCCTGGAAAACACAGTGAGCCATTTAGCTGGGAATATTTCTCCTCCTTTCAGTTGGTTTTTTCCCTCTCCATCCCTCGTTCCCCACACCCACACCTCTGAATGGGGGTTTTACTCTCGACTCGTTCATTTAATTCTCTCAGAAAGTTCCCTCCATCCTGCTGACTGCCTGGAGCAGCTCTACAATCCCACATTTTCCACTCCAGTGTGCAGGAGAACATTTATTTCAGCACCCAGCAGCAGCAGGGAGAGCCATCACCTCTCTCTTCTCTGATGGGAAAGGGGGTGAGATGATCTATCAGGGACCTGCAGGAATGTGGGATTTCCCCTGCAGGGAAACACATCCAAATCAGCCCAAAATCACACAAGAAAGGCTCCTTTGGCCTCTCCCCACCCAGCTCCAGCTCACGGGGGCTGTCATGTGAGTATCAGGGGGAGCCTTATCATGAAGGGAACCAGATAAAACCCCACAGCTACGCTGGGAATAAAGGGCACCATTCATGGAGCTGCTCCTTTTCCCAACAGCCATCATGCAATCCCATGCAGGAATTAGCAGGAGGCACTAAAAGAAGGGCAGGCAGCCAAATTGCCAGGATAATTTCCGTCCATCGGCGCCACCGGGGAGTTCTGTCAGGGTAAAGTCCCATGGCACCACCAAAACCCACCCAGACCTGCTAAATCATCAATATCCTCTGGAAATGGCTCTGCCCCTTCCCTCCCTCCACCTTTTATATTCATGGATTCGTTTGGAGGTATAAAAAATACACAGGAAAAGCAGAGAGGCCCAAGAATGAAGGAAAACCCCAAACCAAATAATCCTAAAAACTCCCAATGGACAAAATTTCCTTTTAATAAATAGATTCCCTCAAAGCCCCTCACTTGTGCCAGTCTATCAGCACAGGATGCTGGTTGTCACTAATTTAGGAAATGCCAGTGATTTGGGACTGATGTAGAATCATGGATCCCTGAGCTGGCAGGGATCCACCAGGATGATCCAGTTCTGCTCCTGGCTCTGCCCAGGACACCCCAACAATCCCACCCTGTCCCTGAGAGTGTTGGATCCACCAGGATCACCCAGTCCTGCTCCTGGGCCTGCACACCCCAACAATCCCACCCTGTCCCTGAGAGCGTTGGATCCACCAGGATCATCCAGTCCTGCTCCTGGCTCTGCCCAGGACACCCCAACAATCCCACCCTGTTCCTGAGAGCGTTGGATCCACCAGGATGATCCAGTCCTGCTCCTGGCCCTGCCCAGGACACCCCAACAATCCCACCCTGTCCCTGAGAGCGTTGGATCCACCAGGATGATCCAGTCCTGCTCCTGGCCCAGGACATCCCAACATTCCCACCCTGTCCCTGAGAGTGTTGGATCCACCAGGATGATCCAGTCCTGCTCCTGGCTCTGCCCAGCACATCCCAACAATCCCACCCTGTCCCTGAGAGTGTTGGATCCACCAGGATGATCCAGTCCTGCTCCTGGCCCAGGACATCCCAACATTCCCACCCTGTCCCTGAGAGCGTTGGATCCACCAGGATCACCCAGTCCTGCTCCTGGCCCTGCCCAGGACACCCCAACAATCCCACCTTGCCCTGAGAGTGTTGGATCCACCAGGATCATCCAGTCCTGCTCCTGGGCCTGCTCAGCACATCTCAACAATCCCACCCTGTCCCTGAGAGTGTTGGGCCCACCAGGATGATCCAGGGCTGCTCCTGGCCCTGCTCAGCACATCCCAACAATCCCACCCTGTTCCTGAGAGTGTTGGATCCACCAGGATGATCCAGTCCTGCTCCTGGCCCAGGACATCCCAACATTCCCACCCTGTCCCTGAGGGTGTTGGATCCACCAGGATCATCCAGTCCTGCTCCTGGCCCTGCCCAGCACATCCCAACAATCCCACCTTGCCCTGAGAGCATTGGATCCACCAGGATCATCCAGTCCTGCTCCTGGCCCTGCCCAGGACACCCCAACAACCCCACCCTGTCCCTGAGAGCACTGGATCCACCAGGATGATCCAGTTCTGCTCCTGGACATGCCCAGGACACCCCAACAATCCCACCCTGTCCCTGAGAGCATTGGATCCACCAGGATGATCCAGTCCTGCTCCTGGGCCTGCTCAGTACATCTCAACAATCCCACCCTGTCCCTGAGGGTGTTGGATCCACCAGGATGATCCAGGGCTGCTCCTGGGCCTGCTCAGCACATGCCAAAGATCCCACGCTGTCCCTGAGAGTGTTGTCTCAACTCTCCTGGAGCTCTGGCAACCTTGGGAATGTGACCATTCCCTGAGAGCCTGTCCAGTGCCCCAGCACCCTCTGGGGGAAAAACCTTTCCCTGATTTAGGACACAAATCCCTGAGATATCTCCTAAGCACACAGGAAGGAGCAACACAAATACTTTGGAATTTATTTTCAGCTTCATCTTCCCAAAGCCAGACTTTTTTTCCTTCTGTAAATGATTAGCAATGAAGAGCACTGCTCCAAAGTTCTGAAGCTGGAGAAACATTTTTGTTGTTTCTGAACGAACACTCAATATTTTTGGTCTCTTGGGACCAGAGGACTCCCAGGTACCTCCTAGGTGGGATTCATTTTCACAGGGAATTCCACTAAAGCAGATAATTCTTCTTTTCTGAGACACAAGGAGGTTCACAAACCATTCTTCTCCATCACCTCAAACCCTGCAGTTTGATAATCCAAATTCAAAAGCAACAAGATCATGACAGACCATGAAAGAAAGGATGAACTGTGTTAACCACAGATTATTTCTTATTAGCCATTAATGCCTTTTCTTTCCCCTGCAATTTTTCCAAGGGAAGATGCTGGATCTTCCTAAGACACTGAAAAGATAAAATGAAATAAAACCCACTCGATGTTACACCCAGCTGGGGAGGAGTACAAAAGGCAGCTCAGCACAGGGAAGGTATCACCAAGAATTTAAGCTTTTTATTTTTATAAGCAGAATCAGGAAGGTTAAATGAGGGGAAGCCTCCAAACAGTGCTGAAAATAATTTCAGAACTCTCCCAGCCGTATTTAAACAAGAGGATGGTAACAAGTAATTTCTCAGCAAGGAGTGATAGTGATTTCTGATGTTATCACAATTATCGAGCCATTACTAAGAGATAAGCCAATATATTGCTCCTTGTTGCTCTGTGCATCATCCTGCTGTGTAACAGCCACTTATTTATATATTCCTCACAAACAGCATTGGTGTTCAGCAGCTCATTTTTTTCCCAGTGTTCTCAAACCCTGCTACGTGCTGAGCTCCCATCTGAGTAGCCCCAACCAAAACCCATTTTCACAGGAAAATTCAGCAAGTTATTTGTAACTGTGGGGCAATATCCTCAACTATAATTACCATTCTTTAAGGAGAGAAAGAACAGAAAGAAATAAATATCACCCTAATTATTTCCTAGCCCAACTGTGAATTTTGCAGAGGATGGTTATTTTAAACAAGGGGAGCATCTTGCAGCAGAACTTTATTATTATGAGTTCTAATCATCCATCCTGCCACCCTCTGGGAGGTGAAACACCTCCAGGAGAGGTTTAAAACAGGAGGTGTGTGATGTCTCAGCTACTCACATCTTGGTTTAAATTGCTGATGTGGCTGGGTTTGATCCATGATCCCAGTCCATGATCTCCCTTCTGCCAGCCCTGCCATGGCCTGGTGAGCCCTGGCAGCAAAACAGAGCAGGCTCCTGGGGCCAGGAGATCCAAGAAACAGGTTTGTAAAAGTTCTTGTGCACCAGTGTGATGGTGTTCAGAGGGGTTTTTGGATCGGGGAAGAGACGAGGATCTGACTCCATGTTTCAGGAGGCTGATTTATTATTTTATGATATATATTACATTAAAACTATACTAAAAGAAGAGAAGAAAAGGTTTCATCAGGAGGCTGGCTAAGAATAGAATAGAAAAGAATGATAACAAAGCTTCTGCCTCAGAGAGTCTGACCCAGCTGACTGTGATTGGCCATTAATTAGAAACAACCACATGAGCCCAATCAGAGATGCACCTGTTGCATTCCACAGCAGCAGATAACCATTGTTTACATTTTGTTCCTGAGGCCTCCCAGCTTCTCAGGAGGAAAAATCCTAAGGAAAGGATTTTTCATAAAAGGTGTCTGTAACACATCAGCAGCTTGAAAGGGTTTGTTCTGCTGTCTGAAACAAAGCCAGCTCAGAGCAGCACCTCTGAAATGTAACTCTTACCAGAGTGGTACTGCAAACACACCCCAGAGTTCACACCATGGCAGCTCCATCCTGCACCCAGGGCCATTTCTGGACAGGTTTCCAGAGCAGTTTGTTGGAGGTTGTTCCTGAATGGCTGAGGTGCACTTCATTAAGGGATTTCCATGGTGCCCTTCATGTTTTGGAGGAGGCACAGAATGAAAAGTGTTTTACAAGAACTAATGACTTTTAGCCATAATGTGCCAGCTGGGAACAGGCACTGCCATCCAGCAAAGGACCAAGGGGCCCTGTCCCTGTGCCCAGCCCTGGAAGCACCTCTGGGTGCTGTGTCCAGCTCTGGCTCCTCAGCACAGCAGGGCCAGGAGCTGCTGGAGCTGAGCAAGGGCCTGGAGCAGCTCGGGGCCAGGAGAGGCTGAGGGAGCTGGGGCTGCTCAGCCTGGGGAGGAGCCCCAGGGAGAGAGAGGGGCCTCAGCCCTGGGTGTCCCTGTCTGTCCCTGGGTGTCTCTGGGTGTATCTCAGTGTCCCTGGGTGTCCCAGTCTGTCCCTGGGTGTCTCCAGGTGTATCTCTCGGTGTCCCTGGGTGTCCCAGTCTGTCCCTGGGTGTCTCTGGATGTCCCTGGGTGTCTCTGGGTGTCCCTGTCTGTCTCTGGGTGTCCCTGGGTGTTCCTGTTTGTCCCTGAGTGTCTCTGGATGTCCCTGGGTGTCTCTGGGTGTCCCTGTCTGTTCCTGAACGTCCCTGTCTGTCTCTGGGTGTCCCTGTCTGTCCCTGGGTGTCTCTTGGTGTCACTGGATGTCTCTGGGTGTCCCTGGGTGTCTCTGGGTGTTCCTTTTTGTCCCTGAGTGTCTCTGGGTGTCCTTGGCTGACCCTGGGTGTCCCTGTCTGTCCCTGGGTGTCTCTGGGTGTCCCTGATTGTCCCTGGGTGTCCCTGTCTGTCCCTGGGTGTCTCTGGGTGTCCCTGGGTGTCTCTGGGTGTTCCTGTTTGTCCCTGAGTGTCTCTGGGTGTCTCTGGGTGTCCCTGTCTGTCTCTGGGTGTCCCTGGGTGTCTCTGGGTGTTCCTGGCTGTCCCTGGGTGTCTCTGGGTGTCTCTGGGTGTCCCTGGGTGTCCCTGGGTGTCCCTGTGTGCAGGAGGGGCAGAGCAGGGCTCAGCTCTGGCACCCAGCAATGGCACCACAGGAACAGGCCGGGACTGACCCCAGCAATTCCCCTGCACAGCAGGCAGTTCTGCCCTGGACAGGAACCAAGCTGGAACAGAGCTCCGAGAGGCTGTGGGGTCCCAGATGCTGTCTGGACACCATCCTGAGCCACTGTGGTCCCTTCCATCCCAGCCCATCCTGGGATTCTGTGACCCAGCAGCTCAGAGGGGCAGCCCCAAAGGTGATCAGAGTGAAGCTGCTCCATGAGTGGAACATCCTGGAGAGGAGCTGGATACCCAGGGAGGTTCCAGGAGAGGCCAGGCTGGGAGCAGAGCCCCGCCAGCAGCACCTGGAGCTCCCAAAATCAGGAGGGGTCTGCAGTGCCCAGATCCACTAATCCCAAGAGTGGGATAATGGGACAGGGAATAGGGAATTGCCTCGCAGGTTAGGGATGGTTACAGGAGCAGGGAGCACTGGCAACAAACTCTTCTCTAGCTCAGGAATGATCATCAGCACTCAGGTCTGACCAAACTGAACCCAGCCTTTCTCTGCCTGTGAAACACTGGACGGTTCTTTCCCCCATCTGTTTTAATTAATCTCATTAGATATTAATTAACAAAATATTGCTGAAGGAAATATATTTTTTTTTTTTGTTCAGTTCCAATAAAACCTTTCCATTCTCTGGATGAAGTGTTAAATATTTCCAAGCCAAATATTTAACATAAACCCCCCTTCCCATTCTCCCATTCCCATTGTCAATACAAACACTCCTTTTTCCCAGAGTTAATGGAATTAATGTCACTTGCTCAGTCAAGGGGCATTGCAAAGCCTGGGTCTTATCTGTGACGTGCACAGATAAACAGATTTACAAGGCAGGAGCTCCCGTGGCACCTTGGCTTTCAAGGTCACAAGTTCCACTGCAGAGGAGCCCATTCCAAGGCACCCTCACCAATAAACCTAAATCAAATCTAACAGAACAGGTTGATTTATGTATTCACAGAGCCTATGGACATGCCCAAAATATCAATAATATTCTATATGTTATAATTCTATTTTAAATTTCGTTTAAATCCTGCCTGTTTTGCCACACCTCTGTCTGTCAGCACATCAAACAATGAAACAATTCCTTTGTCTAAAGTTATCACTTCTTTTTCTAGGATTCAAATGAAAATCCAAGCAGAACAAAATTAAACCTAATACTCATTTTGTTGGTTAAATTAGACTGCATCTAACGCATGAAACCAATTGTTCATATATCTGATTTATTCCTGCAGTGAACGAAAAGAATTATTTCTTTCAGGGAGCAAGATCCTATGTGAAATGTAAGTGTGCAACAGCACAAGCACTGTCAGGCTCTGCTCTGCCTCAGAAACCCTTGCCCTTCCCTCAGTGAGCTGCTTACAAGACACAAAAAAATGAGATTAACAAATAACTGGGAGATAATGCCAGTAAGGCATCCTGGAAGACTTTTCCATCATTTGTATGATAATGAACACCTGCCTGTGGAGCTGTATTTCTCCTGGACATTTGCAGCAACTTCAACCAACAGAAAGTAAAAGAAACCAATTTTGTGGCCATCTATGTGGAGTGCCTTAGACTGAGGAGCTACAACTCAATTTTCTAAACCAGTTTAAAAACTCTATTACGACAAATTTCCTTGTTAAAAATAAATAAATAACCCAGCCTGTATAAGCTGAAGGCCTTTTACAAGCTCTTAAAAACTGTGCTATGGGCTAGATCTTAGATTAATGTTTGTGATGCACACTGAAAACCTGTAAAGCATTTATGTAATTGCTGAGCATTATTATTTTTATTACTGCAACAGATGGAACCAATCCATCTTCGTAGATAATATCTCATAAATGATTCATTATTATTCCTTTAACCTAAAGTCTTTTATATTTTGCAGATCCATGAGAAATAACTGTTAGGAGGCTCCATGCATAAAATAGTACATAAACTACCTAATGTCTTGCAAATGTAGTGGCCTTGCTGATGTTCAGGCCTTTTAATGTTCACATGGCTGCTGTTCCTCTCCCACTCTGCTGCTCCTCCTCATTTTCCAGCACTGCTTCCCAGGTGATGGAAAATGTCACAGCAAACCAGGGCTAAATGGCAAATGTGGGCCAGAAAAACACAAATATCTTAAAAAAAAAAATGCACAGAAGTTTATACTGTTGGCTTTGATTGCTGAAGGACCAGAGTTCTGTGATCACACTGCCCATCCTCCCTTGGCCCAGTAACTTTTGGGCCAATTGTAATGCAATCAGGTAGAGGTCTCCCAGATATCATCTCCCATCAGCCTAATGAAGAGTGATGGCTGGCAAAGGGCACAAATTGGTGCTGGCACTGGGAAAAAAGCTTAAATGGGAGTCATCAGTGCCCCCCAGGCCACACAGACACTCAGACAGAGCAGATGCCACCTCCTGCCCACCGCAGAGCTGACAGCCCACTGGTGATGGTCTGAATGGGGAAGAGCTTGTCTAGAAATGTATTAAAGCTTGGCACAAGCGAAATAATCATAATGATACCAGTGAGTGATGAGCCCAGCATTTTAAATGTGAAAAAAGCTGATTTACACATCAAAAAAAATCATGTCTTGGATTGTTAGAAGAAAACAGAGAGAGAGAAGTTAAACCCACCACATCCAAGTTATTATTTTGATACTGACTTTGGAAAAATCAATGGCTTAAACAATTCCCAGAGCCCAGTCTGAAGGGCCAAATAATCCATGGGGTGGTTTGGGTTACTCAGTCTGCTCCTTACACACAGAACAATAATCCAGTGTAACAGGAAAAGCTCATTGCAAGTGATGAGCCTTGGTGTGATATCTGAAATATTTATGGGATTTATCAATGAAAAAACGAATGTTGTCCGTGTAATACAGACACTTTGGATGGGAACTAAAGGTTATTCTGCTTACTTTTGCTCCATGAAAGAAAGATCTCGGTGATCTTTTCCAACCTAAACAATTCCATGACCGAAGAGCCCAGCTCTTCCCAAATCCTTGACTCATTCCACAACTAAAAACCACAGCACCAGGAGCTTTCACCTGCTCCTCTACCTGTTAATTCTTCCCACCTTCACTAAGAGAAGGGAAATAATTTTCAATTCTATTAAACTGCCAACCTTTAAAACGTCCTCATCACCCCACTTCTTACAGAGGAGTTTTATTCATCATTAACACATATTTACTCTTGCTGGAGAGATGAGTTTGGAGGCTAAAAGAGTGGAACTTTGCCACCAGGCACTTTGACATTTGCTCTCTTGTAAAAATGTTGTAAGGAGTCACTATTCCCCCAGGAAACCACATGAAAGCATCTCTTGAACAAGTGGAGCTATCTCTGACTTGAAAAGCCCCATGTGATCCCAGCCATTCCACTGCCAACCAGTTTCCAGCCCATTCTGACTCACAAAAAAAATAGTGAGCTGCCTTGAAACTCTCCTCTAAAGATCTAAATTCATCTCTAATTTCCATGAAAATTCATGCAAAAACACAGTTTTCAATCCCCCAAAAAAGGAAAGTCAAATGTAGAATAATGTGTTTTCTAAGCAGCTTCAAATTCCAGGTTGGAATGAGGGAGTGTGGAGCCAGATCCTCCTTTGGTCAAAGTCTTGGGATGACAATGCCCTCCTAAAAATCCTTCCCAAAGAGGAATCCTACAAAGGGCAGGGCTGAGGCAGCCAGTAAAAGTCAAATCCTTAAATCCTTCATCTCTGATTGAGTTGTTTAATATTCCACCAGAAAGGCTGGCTTTTATCAATTGACCTCTTCAAAATAATTCCTTTCCCATTCCTCTTTTCAAATAAAAGATGCATTCCCTATAAATTCCCTATTCTTTTTGTGAATACCGCAGTTTAACACCATGAGCTCCATTTCCCTCCAGACCTTAAATGAAATGACTTTGCTGTAAGCAGGAGAACAAAATTTCCTCTAATCCCAGACAATCCTTCTCATGAAGGGAAATTTTAAAAATCCCTTACAACTGGCACCAGGTGACTTTTTACAACGTGGGTTTGATGAGTTATTAAACCAAGCCCTGCCTAGGAGGACAATGTGCCAGCAGAACTCCACTTTTCCCAATGTTTTCCATGTTTTCCATATTTTCCATATTTTCCTTGTGCTCAGCTGTCCTTGTGAAGACTCAAGTGGCTCCATTACCACTCTGGCCTGAGTGTGCACATTTTACTTTTATTACTTAGAATTTTTTTTTCTTTTAATTTTGTTACTTAGATAATTCTTTTCTTTTAAGAGGTTTTAAAACACAACTCCCAACTGTTCAACATAACGAGGTTTCATTTACAAACTTCCAACGAGCACGAGGGCAGAGAGAAAAGAAAAATCCCAGCTTTAAAACACACATTATTTTACAGCAAGGGAGAGAACAGCAAGCACTCATCTGAGGTGATTGGTTAGGATGACAGCTCTGCAGTGAAATATATTTTCATTTCAGGAGCCCCACAGCTATTTTGAATTTAATTGCATGGAAGACCACCAGGATTTCTTTCTCAAACACAAACCCAAAGCCTATCAGCAAAGAAACAACTCTTACGTGCAGGAAACCAATCTTTCTGAAGTCTACTACCAAAGAAACAATTATTACGTGCAGGAAACCAATCTGAGATGTTGAAATGGGTTAAAAGGAACCAAAAAGGCAAAATAATGAAGGGAAGTGTGACTTTCAAGCGTGCACCAAACCGGGCTAAAAGGAGAAGTTTTAAATTAATTTATTAGCAGGGGGACAGTTGTACAGGAATAATGTTCCCACATGGTCAGGGAGAGGTGGAACAATGGGAAAGGAGGGGTCTTCCCTTCTTTTTGTATCCCTGAGGAGCAGAAATAAGGTTTAAAACACCTCTGAAGGTGCCCAGCATTGTCTTACCTTGCTGGAGGTGGGCTCAGAGATGTGGAGGGCACCAGGTTCAGAGAAACTTGCAGCTGCCAAGAGAGAGAGAAAATGGGAATTACATTTTCCAGGTAAATTGGGGCATGTTTCAAAGCAGAATAATGTAAAAAAAGACATGAGATTGTAAATTAATTCTGCAACGTCTAATGCAGAAAATGTTCCCCCTGCTGGGTCACGTTACAGGACACTGAATATTTGATAATTTGGGAGCAGGGAATGGCTGGAGAAATGGGAAAGAGTGGGATAAAGGCAGGTAATGAAGGGTGGGTCTGCAGATAACCCACTCCAGAGAAAACGGGTGAAATTAGAATTGCTGAACTAGGGGGAAGGAAACACAAGTTACTAAATTGTGCTACTCTGACACTTCCCATTCTCAGAGAGCACATGAATCACGGAGAAGGCTGAATATTTGTCACAGCTGTGATTTCAGCATCAAAAAGAAATAATTTTAGCTCCGATTTTAGGGGAGTTTCCAGAAAATCTGTCAGTTCAGCCAACCGGATCCTAAACTTCTCCACAATCTTCTGCAAGGAGAACTTTCTTTGGGGTTGGACCCACAAAGGAACTTTAGAAACCACCATGGTGACCGCACATGGTCAAGGGCCTTGGTGGCTTCATGGACCACCCTGAGGTGTCACAAGCTGCATTTTGATGGCTTTGGGTGCTTTTAAACTGATGTGTGAGCTGAATATTTTTAATTTCAAAGACGAAGAACCGCCAGCAATACAAAAAAAAATCAAAATGCTGAACCACAGCTTTTCGGTTTGGATGGTAAAAAATAATGCCCTTAAGTTTTCTTCTCTCCAAAGCAGTGGGGTTTTATTCTTGGCAGTGACAAAACTCCAGTTCCACCCGCAGTCCTGACTCACTGGGAGTGTTTGGGAGGGGAAGTGGCCTAGCTCCACGAGCCTGCACTAAGAGCTATAGCTGGCAGCAAAAAGGAATGGTTTATATTCCAAAAAAAAATAGGATTCTGGAGTAAACAAACTATTTGCATGTTCAGATTGGATTTTATAGCAGAGCAGAAGAGATACGAAACTTGGAAAGTATTTAAAAGCTCAAAGCAAAATATTTTATGTGAAACAAAATGTTGCATTCAATTCAAAGTTAATAGTTTCTGCTGGGGAAAAAAATGCCAACAATTCTGATTTTATTTTTCAAAGAGAATTTCTCTATATTGCTCTTACAAACCCTGCCAAACACAGGCACACACATGAGTATATCCAAATTTTAACCCCCATGAGTCCAGGCTGGCTTCCCACATTTATTGAAGCATGAGCTGATGCAAATATTTGTATTTTCCCAGATTCCTGCTACCACCCAAAACTGAAAAATTGTTTTAGGTCACTATAAAAATATAAGAAGGAGATTTTGATGGCAATTAAATCAACCCAAGGTGAGCTGCAGTGGAAGGGAGGTGTCCTGCTGGCTCCCTCTTTTGCTGGGCTGCCCACACTCCATTTCTCCTCTCCTACCTTTGGCATCTGTCTCACTTTGTGGTGAATCAGTGCAGCAAACGAGGCAGCAAAGAACCAACTCTCCCAAAAAAAAGCGAGTTGTTTGCTTTGAGTTGAGCTCCCTGAATCAGCTCCTCACAGGGCAAACGAGCTCTGGGATCACATGGCTTGGGCAGCAGGAGGAAAAAAAGATGATTCTGTGGTATCTGTGTAATGTTTTTACATCAGCTGAGTTTGGAGCTGTCTTGTCTCTAATCTAAGACCTTACAGCACCCTTCTGTTTCAGATCTCTCCTTTCAGGTACAAATCATATGGTTTTATGCCCATTGAGAGAAGGAAAAAATCCCCAAACCTTCCCACAATTTGAAAATTTCTCAAAAGCAATTACAAGGCAATTCATGCAGTTGTTTCTGGAATACAAAGGAGGCTAAGACTATTCCCAAATGTCTTTTTTGCAATAGATCATAGGTTTTCCTTTTTTCTCTGTGAACCTTTATTATTGGAGCTCTCCTTCTCGGGCCCTGTGCACCCAGTGTTTTATGAATAAAGCCTCAGATTTTTGCTGCAGGCTCATGCTCCAGCCCCACTGGAGGCTCAGCTGGCACTGCAAGACATCCCCAGCTCTCATTCCCACAGCAAACTGCTCAGGGAACGGGATTAAAACTCCTAATATCTCCCAGGATGACTCTCAGGCACATCCTTGGGGACTGATCCGTCAGCTGCTTCACAGCTTGTGTTTAGCAAATACATTTTTTCCTGTGGAAATCCTGCCTAACAGGTTAAAAGGGGATTTTCCTTCTTTTTTTCTTCACTCTATAACCCACAGCAAAAACTGAAGTGTGATGATAGGAATAGCTAAAGCTGACCTGAGACCCCCCCCCCCCCAGCCCTCCTTTTCATCCCCAGCACCTTCCCTGCAGCACGGGGAACTCGGGATCAGACCAAGAGCTCCGCTTTGGAAAGCTCAGCCTGAAGGGAGGAGAGAAAATCCCTGCTCAGCCTCATCCCTGAGCTGATCCACTGGATCCCCATCCCAGGGGAGGTGTGGGAGCGTGGGAGGAGGTGGGAGGACAGGTCTGGCCCCTTCCACACTTTCAGGAGCTGCAGGGAAGAGCTGGTCCGAGACAAGAACGTTCACAGGAAACCTTCCGCCTAAAATAGGCGTTGTTCTTCTACACCTCCCACTGAACAGTGGGTACAAGCCAGGAATACAGACTTTGGAAGCGGATTCCGAAGAGCTCTGAGGAATGCATCAAAAAAGTCCATATGGTTTTGCCAAATCAAGTGTGCAGAAACTGGGTAAATTTAGCCGAGCGCTGAGGAGCTAAAATTTGTCTCATTTGACCCAAGTGGAAGGAACGGAGTCATGAGGCTCTTAGACACAGATCCATCTGACTGAATCAGCTCAGGGAGGGCAGAAACTGATGAGTAACACGTTATTTCATGTGTGGAAACAAAAGGACACCTTGGCTCCCAGAGGAGCGCCGAGGAACAGGAAAGCAATCCCCAGACAGGTCTAAATAATGCGACTTTCTCCAACATATTTAGGTGGTGAAATTCCGAGTGACAAGCGCTTGGCGCTCCGACAGCTGGGCCCACGGCTCCCAAGTTTTCCTCCTGTAGTTCCAAAGAGTGAAAGCTTTGTTTGAAATGGAGGTGGAAATTCTTACAATCAGACAGGAGGTGAAAGCTCTGAGGGGAGTGACGCGTTGCTCATTGTAAAAATCGCCCGTGCTCCAAAGAGTGAGGTGCCAAGAAAAGAAGGAAAGGCTTCCCAAGGCAGGCTCCCAACACCATCCTGTTTCCATCTGCACTGGGATAGCTCAGCCTGGCACTGCTCATGCCATGGTCCTGGAGCATCCTTCAGATTTCCCAGCCATATCCCAAGAACACCTCTCTGGGGCCTTTGGAGGTGGTACTCGAGGTCAGGTTCGACTCCACGAAATTCCAGTGGCCGAAGTTTTCCATGCACAAACTTACAAGAGTAAATCTTGACTTGGAGCTTCTCCCTCACCTCAGATCCTGGGCTCTTTTAGGCTTCTTATGAAAAGAAGGACATTGAGGGGCTGGAGCGTGTCCAGGGAAGGGAACGGAGCTGGGGAAGGGGCTGGAGCCCCAGGAGCGACTGAGGGAGCTGGGAATGGATTTGGCCTGAAGCAATGGAGGATCCAGAAGGAAAAACTCTTCATCAAAGCCTTCCTGAGACTCTCCTCACTTTTTTTTCCCCTCATGTTTTTTCCCACTGTTTGATTTTCCCCTCACGGCAGGGAGAGACCCCGAAGGGAACAGAGCTGGGAAAGGGCTGGAGAATTCCTGAGGGAGCTGCAAAGGGGCTCAGCCTGGAGCAAGGAGGATCCAAAAGGAAAAGCTCTGCAGCAGAACCTTCCCCAAACTTCCTACACTTCTTTTTTCCCCTCACATTTTCTCCCACTTTTTGATTTTCCCCTCATGGCAAGGGAGATCCTGAGGGGCTGGAGTGGGGCCAGGGAAGGGAACGGAGCCGGGCAGGGGCCGCAGAATCCCTGAGGGAGCCGAGCAGGGGCCGCACAATCCCTGAGGGAGCCGGGCAGGGCTAACCTGGAGCACAGGAGGATCCCCAGGGATCTTTTCCCTCTCTGCAATTCCCTGCCAGGAGGGCACAGCCGGGCGGCTCGGGCTCTGCTCCCAGGGAACAGGGACAGGAGAAGAGGGAACGGCCTCAGGCTGGCCCAGGGCAGCTCAGGGGGGGATCTGGGGCAATTCCTGCAGGAAAAGATGCTCAGGTGGAGTCCCCATCCCTGCAGGGATTCCACAGCGCTGTGGATGTGGCACTTGGGGACAGTGGCGGTGCTGGGGAATGGTCGAACTCAACGATGTTTGAGGATTTGTCCAATATTTATGACTCTTTTATTCTTGGATTTCTAAACCTCCCTCCCTCCTCATCTGCCCTCTGTGACCAAAAGCTTCAGCAATATTTCCCTGAAGTCCCTCTGGGAAACAGGCAGATTAGGGTCCTACCAAAACTCCTATTTCTGACATTATTGCCATGTCAAAAGAGTGGAGAATAATCAATCACCACATGCAACAAAATCCCCCAAATTCACACAACAAGAAAAAGTACAACTAGAAAAGGAAAGTCAAGTTAAGCACCAATGATAATTTCAATATAAGGCAATCACTTATAAAGCTGAGTACAAAAGGGCAGTGTTTGTGTAATGGGAAATACAGGTGTGAACACAACTACAGGGACGAGACGCATGAAAGTCCTTTGGTGATTGAACTTGTAGAACTATCTAGAAGATATTTAAAGATTTAAAGCTCATTTTTAGTCACACTAAGCCAGTCCTTTCCATACACACAGAAATGTAGGGACCTGGTGATGGAACATCCAGGATGTTGTTCTGAAAACGGCGAAATCCCAGAATCCTGGCACTGAAAAAGTTTTCCCATCCAAACCTGCACTTTTACAAATCCTCGTATATCAAAAAATACGATTATATTTTTCAAAAACATCAGCCCAAGGTTCTACAACTTTCACCATCCTCTCTTCCCCCTCAAACCTTTAATTAAGTCTCCACTCTGCCTCCAAGCAGCAGCAGCAGCAGCCTAATGGCTTCAGAATACTTCCTTACAAACTTCAAAACACCCAGACTTGCTGTGAGTTGCAGGCTTTGAACATTAGCTGCTTAAATAATCCCTTTTATTTTTATTTATTCTTGAAAATATCAGATTCTAATCCTCTCTAACCACTGCAATAAAAAAAAAAAACTGCACAGCTCTTTGGAATAGTTTCCTTTTTTGCCACTTTAGTGAGGAATCTATGTGTAACTATGCAGGATTTCTTACTTGAAAAGTGTTCACAGCTGCAAAAAAAGAAAAAGTATAAAAATGGTTTTCATCAGCAGATCTTAAGGAACTTTTACAAAGCACTGTTTCTAACAGATGGGGAACCTGAGACTCAGGCAGGAACTTCCCTAAGTCACCCAACAAGGTATTGCAAGCTGAGTTTCTGCTGTGTGAGCATTTTGCTCTTGTGGCTCTTTAGGATTACCCAGAATACACTGTGTGAGACCTTCAGGAATTATTTTAAAATAAAACCAGGTTTTATGGCATCAGATTGGGAGTTTTCTTTGATGGGAGGGAAACACACCCTCAAAAACAGTACCTTGGGAGGATGAGTGGAGGAGAGAGCCTGGGGTAGTAAAGTAAAAGCCTGGGGTAGTGGTGGTGAAAGTAAATCTGTGAGTTTTACTCAAATCAAGGCCACTATGAGTTTTGAATTGTGTGTTTTGTACAATAAAACATTGAATTCCACAGTGGTTTGGGGTAGAAGGACCTTAAAATTCATCCCATCCTACCTCTGTCATGGGCAGGGACACCTTCCACCATCCCAGGCTGCTCCAGCCTGGCCTTGGACACTCCAGGGATGTGGTGGCCATAGACAGACACTCAAATACAAAACAGGAATTTCTACAGCTGTAGGAATTTTCCTGTATTTTAAACAAAATTCGTATTTTTAAACAGAAATACAGCAGAAGAAGTGAGCTTGGTGTTTCACATCACCACAAGCAAACGTCACCTTCCAGTTTCAAGGTAAACTGGGTTTTGAGCAGCTGAAGGTTAATACATAAATCTGTATTTTTATTTACTGTTGTAGAACATTCACGGCAGTTTTCTAAAAACCTCCACTTATCCTGCCTGCAGTGCTGTGCTCCCCTCAGATTCCTCTGATGGATTAATAGAGCACAGCCTGCTGTGAATGCAAGACACATTTCCTCACAGATTTGTTTGAAATATAAACTAGGGGCTTAGTTTGCTAAACATTTGTTTTCTTCTCATTTTGATATTTGGAAAGAAAATAGATAGCTCATAATTAGTCAAACATTCACTGGAGAATGAAATAACCACCAGTCCCTTTAATCTGTTGTTCAGAATTCTGCAGGATCTGGAGCTCTATAAATAAATCCTTGCTTGCTCTTTTTTATATTTGTACCAGTGGAAAGAAATCCTTGACTCTAACTCGCTAACAAAGACTTTAGCACTGCATTCTGAGGTGTGAACCAACAAGGAAAGTTATTATTTTTTATGACTTGCCCGTTTAAACAGAAGGAGGCAAAGTCTAAGGCATTCAGATTTGGGACATCAAAGGAAGCACTGCTCCTTGGCAGATATTTAATAAGGGATCCCAAGCCATTGCCCAGCTTTCCTGGTGGTCTGAGGTCACAGATTCGTATTTCAAAGGCTGGGAGTGAGGAGATTTCCATCTGCACGTGTCTCCTGGCCTGAAAGGGATCTTTAACAGCTCTGGAGGTGGCAACTCCAACGTCCTGCCCACCTCAGCTTATGGGAGAAGCAGGAACATTTGCAGAGGGATTTCAGATGGGAATAACCCAACACTTCCAGGCTGAGCACACAGCCACTCAGCTGCACCATTCTTTTTATATATCTTGGTGGGATTTGTCCAGCTGGAAGTGTGCAGGAATTACAAGGCAGCTCCCAGCGGTTGCTAACTTGCAGCAGGGAAAATGGAAGGTTTGAAATAATTGCCCACTTTCCTCTGACACAAACCAATTCAGATGTTTTCAAAGTCCCAGTGACAGGCTGGAGTGCAACACTTCAAAATTGCTCTTCCAGCAAGTGGGAAACTGCTTTAATAAAATTTAGGGAACCATTGTGAGTTCAACAGAATAATCTTCTACTCTAGACCTACTTGAACACCTGAGAGGGAGAATAAATATTGAACCAACAGATCTGGGAGCTGACTTGCTGGTACTTCATGTTCTGGGGGATGGGAAAGCTTGATGTTGTTCAGCATAAAGTTCTGTCCTCATTTCAAACACACTGAAGCAAAATTCTTGAAGTCTAATGAAGCTTATTATTTTTCAGCCTCTCTCAAATTTGTAACTTCTGGGTGCCAAGAGAGTAATGCTGTGGTGCAGGAAATGAAATTCCTGTGTTACACAAATACTGCAGGGCAGGAGAAGGGGTGGGAGATTAGGCTGACCTAACTCATCTATCACAGAATCCCAGAATGATTTGGGTTGGAATGAACTCCAACATCACAATCCACCCCTGCCATGGGCAGGGACACCTTCCAGTATCCCAGGCTGCTCCAAGCCCATCCAGCCTGGCTTTGGACGCTTCCAGGGATTCAGGAACAGCCACAGCTTCTCTGGGCACCCTGTGCCAGGGCCTGGCCACCCTCACAGGGAAGAACTTCTTACCAATATCTAATTAAAATCCCTTTTTCAGCTTAAAACCATCCCTCACTGCCCACGTAAAAAGTCACTCTCCTCTAAGTCCCTTCCCATTCACATCCCCTGTACCTGCCACCCAAACCAAGTCACTAATTGAAAGATTATTTCTGGTCTGTAATAAACAGCACACATTATCCCCATTCATTATTTTGCATAAAGAACGCAGGCCAATTTGTATTATTTATGTGAGATTAGAACATTGGGGGTGTAAAGAGTCCTCAGACTGGAAATTTGGCTGTTGCCTCACTGAGTAATTTGGTGTTTGCATTAAGGACTTGCTAACATTTCAATCAAGTAGAAGAGGTCTCTGCCAAAGAGGGTTAGTGGCTCCAAAACCTGAGGGCAGACAAAAGCTCAGGAAAATAAATAACCAAAGTGTGTTTTCCTAAAGGCAAAGGATTCCAGAAACCAGGAGCATGGAGGGGTCACACTAAACCTGGCAGAGGGATGGCACTGAGCCCCTCCTGCCCAGGTCTGCAACACCAGGCTGGGACTGAGGCAATAAACAACCCCAGGCAGGGACGGAACCAGGTCCATAAGGGATGGCATTTGGGATTTGAGAGCTTTGGACACCTAGGGAAATGCAGGCGGTTTCTTTCCTCTCATCTCCATCATTAAAACTTCCACAACTGCGTTCATTTGTGCGGGATCATTGAAAAATTCTGATTTTCTTTAATGTTTGTGGGATCAGACAAAGGTCAAGGCAACTGTGCCCTTCCAAAACAGGCATTTTAGAATTATGAGGGCACTCTCATCAGCTCTTCAAGGTACAGAACTTCTGGGCTGCAGGGCTGGTCTGAGGATGATAAGCTGATAAGCTTTCCACAACCACCATTCCCAGAGGAAAAAGACCACCTGAATCCCAAGCAATTTTGGAGCACCACCCAGGAGAAAGTATCACACAGTGCAGATTCCAGAGCAGTAGTTTCAACCCCTGGATTCTGAGAAAGAGAAATTTGTCTGTGGAAAAATTCAGAAGAGCTTTCTCTCACACTTTGGTGCGCATGATGAGGAGCTGGAACCATGAGAGGGAAACGCATGGGAACAAAAACCACGGTGTGGACAGCAGGGAGCAGGAGCAAACATCCATACCCATCTCTGCATGGTCAGGACCTCCACTTGTACCCAAAATATCTTCACAGGGCACCCTGAGAGCTGATTTCATCTCCAATCAGTTTAAAACAGACAAATAAACTGGAGAACATGGACACTGTGATATCTCCACCTCTTTTTGCAGCCTTGTCTCACCTGCTGAGACACCCTGAACCAGGCTGGCTCTGTGGCTTGGGAAAGAGCCCCCTGCCACGACTAAAACATCCTGAAATTATTATTTCCCTGAGCTGAACCAACATTTATCAACCTTAAAGATGTTTCCCTGAAAAAGCACTGGGGTATACCTTGTCCTGAAGCCTTGGGATACAGTGGGAATATCAAATGTAGCAGCACCAGGATATATCACAGTTGGATTTGGGATGGATTTGGGGTGTTCATATTCAACACCAGGCAAGGAGGTGACAGTAAACACCCCAAAAATCAGAACACAAAGCACAGGGAGAAGGTTTAAGCCCACCTGCAATTTTAAGCCATGCTTTAGGTTCCACAGAAGCTCCCAGGGGAAAAGCTGCAGCCATATCTAATTCCTACAGCACTTCCACTCGGCTTTCAGGAGAAAAACTGAAGTGGGAGTAGCAGTAGTTTCACACATACAAAAAGAGCCCTATTTTTAAGAGGAAAAAAAAAAGGGGGGGGGGAAGAGAAAAGGCTAAAGAAGCAGGAAGCGGAGGAGTAAATGACAGTGGTAGGGAGAAGAGATGTCTCCTTCCATTTAGACAAGCAGACATACTCTTGCAATTTAATGGATTAGAAGGACTCGGAGATATTTACTGTCTAGCCACGTAAGTACATTCCAGCTCTTGATTTGCTTTTAGCATCAAAACCAGTCATATATTACATCAGTGGGATTCTTGTTTGTTGAAATAAGTGAATAATTTGGGGAGTATATTCAATTCACTCTTTTTACATTCCCTTGTTTCATCTGGTCTCAATTTCCACAAGATGCTGTTTGGGAAACTGCAGCTGGGAGCACGTGGCCAGCGAGACAGGTTGGTCAAGGGTTGACATCTCCACTCATTTGCTGGGCTGCATGTTAAATTAATAATGTTAATGTTAAATTAATAACGTGCAGGCTGAGCTGGAACAAGCTTGACATGCATCACTTTGGGGGGTTTGGTGTGCAGAGTTCAGGGACTCAGCTCAGCTGAGCCAATTTCATGGCTCATCTTTCATCCCCTCATTCTCAGCCTCCCCCACGTCCCCATTCCCCTCCTTCAAGATGAGCCACTTGGGGGGAATAAAATGGCACAGAAAAACCTTTTTTTTTGTTGTTGTTTTTTTTTTTTTTTTTTTTTATTTTTACTTTCTGCTGGTTTAGGGCTCTCAACTGGTTCCTGGAAAGGTCAAGAAGTCAGCACAGAAAATAAAACCCAAGCCAGGAAAAGAGGAAGGAACAGATTGCTGTACCATCAACCCCACCATCAAAGTACCTGGCAACGGCTTCACACTTGTTCTTCTCATGGAAAAAAAAAAAAAAAAGTAACAGTTCTGAAATAGGTAGGATCTTGTTTCTATTGCTAAAGCCTGCGACTTCTGAAGTGACAACCTTCTGATGTTCTGTGGAGCAACCACCACGGCAACTTCCCCTAAAAAAATCTTAACCCATCGTCCTTTTTTTCTATTGCAGGGCTGAAAATTCAGCCAGTCAGAGATAGCCAGTAAAAACAGAAACATCAGCCATCTAAATTCCCATAATATTGACTTGAAACAAAATACACCAGTGTTTACTCTATTGCTTTGGCGTGGGTTGGTTTGTTTGCAGTCAAACCGTAATTTATACTGGCTCCTCACATATTGATATGTTGAGGAAATAAACAGTAAATACTATTTCCAATCCATCTGTTTAACTTGTTAGAAAAACAACAGTCAGAGGCTTTTGAGAATTGTAGTTTTTCTGTACAAACCCAAATTGGGAACTGGAGTTTTGTTTCACTCCGAGTGCTCTGTGTGGGTTTGGATGGAGTGTGGCTCCAGCCTGGATTCCCAGCTCTCGCTCCAGGTCCTGGCAGAGCTGTGGGCATTTTGCAGGGATTATCTGGAGGGGACCCATCACATCTGGGACCCTGGCTGGAGCCACCCCACTCCTCCCTGCTTCTCCTTGCCTGACACATGGCTGAGACTTTTAGGGAAAACCTCACCCACCAACCGGGAGCTTTCCATGAACTCGGCTCCTTCCTTGCTCTCCTGCTGGCTCTGGAGTGGAGACTCAGCCAGAGCATGATAAATGGTTTTAATCTTCAGTTCTTTACTGAAAAATGAATGTATTGTTGTAATGTTTGTTCTTGAAGCTCATCAAGCACTGAGCAGCTTTTGTGGCTGCTCAGCCCTAGGGGCTGCCCTGCCCCGAGGGTTTCAGCTGGACAGGGACACCCAGGGACGCTGCTGGACAAAGAGGTCTGGGAATTCATCCCACTCCAGCCTCGTGGTGCTTAAAGAAGCCAGGATGGACAGGGCTGGTCTCATGAAGAGTGTCAGGTTGGAAATAGAGGGGGTTTAATGCCCCTTCCCACCCAAACCATGCTGGGATTCTGGGTTTCTGTAAAAGGTGAGGCAAAGCAGCCCCACAGTGCCCTGCCTTGGCATTTAAGTGTTAAATGCTTTAGCAAGTTGTCCAGCAGGGCACGGACACCAAAGAGGGGACTTGGGTGAAGGAGAAAGGAGAAAGGAGAAAGGAGAAAGGAGAAAGGAGAAAGGAGAGAGGAGAGAGGGGAGAGGGGAGAGGGGAGAGGAGAGGAGAGGAGAGGAGAGGAGAGGAGAGGAGAGGAGAGGAGAGGAGAGGAGAGGAGAGGAGAGGAGAGGAGAGGAGAGGAGAGGAGAGGAGAGGAGAGGAGAGGAGAGGAGAGGAGAGGAGAGGAGAGGAGAGGAGAGGAGAGGAGAGGAGAGGAGAGGAGAGGAGAGGAGAGGAGAGGAGAGGAGAGGAGAGGAGAGGAGAGGAGAGGAGAGGAGAGGAGAGGAGAGGAGAGGAGAGAGAAGAGAAGAGAAGAGAAGAGAAGAGAAGAGAAGAGAAGAGAAGAGAAGAGAAGAGAAGAGAAGAGAAGAGAAGAGAAGAGAAGAGAAGAGAAGAGAAGAGAAGAGAAGAGAAGAGAAGAGAAGAGAAGAGAAGAGAAGAGAAGAGAAGAGAAGAGAAGAGAAGAGAAGAGAAGAGAAGAGAAGAGAAGAGAAGAGAAGAGAAGAGAAGAGAAGAGAAGAGAAGAGAAGAGAAAGAAGAGAAGAGAAGAGAAGGAGAACAAGAATGAGGAGAATGAGAAGGGACAAAATCAAGGCAAATAGCAGAGCTTATTGGAAGTAGCAGCTGGTTACCAGTAAGTGAAGGTGGGATGGTTTTGCGGTGGGATGGAGAGGAAAGGATGGGATTTAAGGAAGAAGCTTTCCACGGTGAGAGTGGCAAAACACTGTCACAGGATCCCAGAGCAGCTGTGGCTGCCCCTGGATCCCAGGAATGTCCCAGGCCAGGTTGGACAGCGCTTGGAGCAGCCTGGGACAGTGGGAGGTGTCCCTGCCATGGCAGGGGTGGCACTGGATGAGCTTTCAGATCCCTTCCATCCCAAACCAGGCTGAGATCCCCCTCTGGCTTCAGCCACCAAGCAAACAAGGCAGTGGAGTCCAGCTGCTTCCACCAGGATTGATGTTCTGCTGAAAGGTGGGGAACAAAACTCCTTCCCTGCAGCCTGCCAGAGCCTGAGAGTGAGTAAAGCACTGCCAGGGAAAGTGTTTGTTGACTCGTGTACAACAAGAGAGAACTATCAGCTTTTAAAGGCTCAATTAAGCTGCTTTCAAGATCTAGGCCAGCAAGTTAGTACTGTGCTTTAAATATTAAAACTGTGGAGATGGATCTGAGCCTTACACTCCAACCTCGAGGTAGGTAATTTAAACCATCTGCACTGCAGAGCCGCTGCTGGAGCCAATAAAAATATTTCATAATTACTTCTTGCTTCCTTTTTTCACCAGAATCAAATATCATCATTGTTAAAGGTCAGAAACATTCCGCTTTTCAACACTTGGAGGAAAAATGCTTCTCTAGGTAGCCAGGAAAGGGTTTTCATAGCAGAAATATCCTCATAGCGGTAGGCTATGAGCTCTGGAGGAGCAGGTTCCAGACACTGATCAGATTTCTGATACCAGGAGATATCCCAATCATTTCATTTTCTTTCTGTCATTTTGAGTGCTTTCCCCACAACACCCACTCAGAAGAATCTCTCAATGTATTTTAGGTTCACTCCATATAAGTTGAAATCCCATGATAAATTTTGCATTTCTTTTTGTAGCCTGTCTTGGTCAACTGCAGACCTTTTCTAAGAAAACAGAATTTAAATGCCCTTAGCTTTTTGTGTGGTTTCTAGTGCTCTAACAATGGATTAAAATGCATAAACAGGCTACAGCTGCTCAGCCTTCCAAATTCTGACACCTCCTTCCCTCCATTTGGGACTCCAGCCTCAATTTCTTTTTGTCTTTGACTTTTTTGTGGACTGAAATCCAATCCTTTTGTCTGCATCTGCTGCTAAAAGCCATTTCTCCCCAGCCCCAGTCCCGTCCCCTTGTGTCCCATCAAGCACATTCACATTTGGCTCAGAAAATCCCAACCAGAGCATTTCATGCCCAGCCACAGAGCCCTGATGGGAGCAGCTCTCTGCTCCTGCCTTCTGCAACGACACAGGCTGGGTACCCCATTATTTGGGGGGCAATCAAACAAAATCTTATTTAAAAATAGGGGAATTGCCCTTTGGAAGATTTTAAAAAATATATTGGTGGTTTTCTAAAATAGGCAACAAATTTAAACTGCATTAGAATGTATCAAAAGTGAAATTTTGCATTTATTCAGTGGGTTGGACATTTCTGTGAAGCTGCCAAAGCCCACCAGGAAGGATTCTCTCCTCAGGAAGTGTCAGGTTGGAAATAGAGGGGTTTTAAGGCCCTTTAACAAGGAGTGGCAGCCACTTGGTGCCACCAACCTTCCCAAGGTGCCACCATCCCATTGGGAACAGCAGGAATTCTGGATCACCACCATGTGATGAAATGCCATCCACCAGCTCTGGAGCAATCCCTTCCAGAACACAAAAATGACAAACCAAGAAGGAAAGGAGCTCTGAGGAGCCCAGCCCTGAGGATTTCCCCTGGACAAATGGGATCTTGGGATGCCAAGCCAACAGGAGGAGCAAGCTGCAGGGCACAGGTGCAGGGTGCTCATCCCAAGGAGCGGCTTCCATGCCCTGAACTGTGCATCCCACCTCCATTCCAGCAGCTCCAGGAAAAATGAGCAGCATCAGGCTAATGTGGAGCTAATGAAGGAAGTCAGGGCTGTCCCCAGAGTGAATTGTCACATTTACCTTCACGGGAGCAGATGGGAGAAGCAGGCTCCTGGAAGCTCCTGTGGGAGTTTCCAGCCAACAGCTCAAGGACTTGGAGACCTTGAGCTTTCAAAACGTGGCAGAGAATGGGCAGCTCTGGGTGTCCCCAGCTGACAGCTCTGAGCAGGCTCTGATTGCTGCACAGAGCCCGCCAGCAGTGTCACTCTGGGCATTGTCACCGTGCCAGCCACGCCAGGGTCACCAAGGCACCAGGGAAGGCTCTGCCCTGGAACAGGGTGGGGTGAGGATGGGCTCCAAGGCCTTGGGAATATCCCTAATCCAGCAGAGAGGATGCTGATCCAGCTCCTGGGGCAGAATAGAATCAAGGAATGATTCACAGAATCACAGATTGGATGGGAAAGGAGCTTTAAAAGTCATCTAGAGAAATTCCTCTGCCATGTCAGGGACACTTCCCACTGTCCCAGGGTGCTCCAAGCCCCATCCAGCCTGGCCTTGGCACTTCCAGGGATCCAGGGGCAGCCCCAGCTGCTCTGGGCTCCCTGTGCCAGGGCCTCACTGCCCTCATGGAAAAAACTCCTTCCTGATATCTAATCTGAATTAGATATCAGCTTAAATCCTTCAGTTTAAATCCATTCACTCCTGTCCTGTGGCCTTTAACAGGTCCTGATAAAATTCCTGCCACCTGAGCAGCTTCACTGGGCATTCTTCAGAGGTGGTGGATGGTATTTCATCACATGGTGGTGAGCCAGAATTCCTGCTATTCCCAATGGAATTCTGGCACCTTGGGAGGGCTGATGGCACCAAGTGGCTGCCACTCCTTGGTAAAACTTTCCTGAGGAGATAAAATCCTTGGTAAAGTCTTCCTGAGGAGAGAATCCTTCCTGGTGGGCTTTGGCAGCTTCACAGAAATGTCCAACCCACTGAATAAATGCAAATTTTCACTTTTGATACATTCTAATGCAGTTTAAATTTGTTGCCTATTTTAGAAAACCACCAATATATTTTTTAAAATCTTCCAAAGGGCAGTTCCCCTATTTTTAAATAAGATTTTGTTTGATTGCCCCCAAATAATGGGGTACCCAGCCTGTGTTGTTGCAGAAGGCAGGAGCAGAGAGCTGCTCCCATCAGGGCTCTGTGGCTGGGCATGAAATGCTCTGGTTGGGATTTTCTGAGCCAAATGTGAATGTGCTTGATGGGACACAAGGGGAGGGTCCCTTCCTTGCAGCCCCCCTTGAAGAGAGGCTTCAATGAGCCCTTCCCAGAGCCTCCTCTTCTCCTAAAATAACGTTTATGTTGCTTACACTGAACCAGCCCTCCAACAAACATCACCCATGATGAGAAAAACATGAGATCATTGAACACCAGAGACTTTAAATGAACATGACCTCAAGCACATCTGGCTCAGGAATATCCAGCAGCCCCAGCAGGGTCCTCCCAAGGCAGCAGAGCCCAGCACAGCCTGGCACAGCCTCCTCCCTTCCCGGCCTGAGGGAGGCTCAGCTCAGCCTTGTGAAACATTCCTGTCCACCCACATTTCATCCCAGACATTGGTACAGGCAGCAAATTCCTCAGCTGGGAACAAAGGAGCAGCATCCAGGGGCAGGGTGGGTGAGGAGCTGCCTGTCCCCAGCCAGGGGATCTTGCTGGTGCTGCCATCAGCATCCACCACCCCATTGCCCTGACTGTCTTCTGGGGCCAACCTTTCCTTTGGCCAGGAGGAAAACCAGGCATTCTTATCCCTCATTTCCCCCTTTCCCACCTTTACACAGGCACACAGAATATAAGAACTTAGAAATAATAAATATTCAGAGAAGGTCAGATGCAAGAACCCCTTGTTCTTGTTGTGTTTCTTTTAAACCCTTATTCCAGGTTCCTTTGTTTCCGCTGTCCTCCTTTGTGACCGTGTTCACAGGGGTTCTTGGACTGAGGAAGGGATGAGGATCTGACTCCATGTTTCAGAAGGCTGATTTATTATTTAATTATATATATTACATTAAAACCATACTAAAAGAATAGAAGAAAGGATTTCATCAGTGGGCTGGCTAAGAATAGGAAGAGCAAAGAATGATAACAAAGGCTTGTGTCTCCGACAGAGAGTCCGAGCCGAGCTCACTCCGACTGTGATTGAGCATTAATTACAAACAAACCAACATGAGACCAATCACAGATGCACCTGTTGCATTCCACAGCAGCAGATAATCATTGTTTACATTTTGTTCCTGAGGCCTCCCAGCTTCTCAGGAGGAAAGATCCTAAGGATTTTCCATAAAAGTTGTCTGCGACACACCCACCACCCCACTGCCCTGCCTCTCTTCTGGGCCAGGAGGAAAACCAGGCATTCTTTTCCCTCACCTTCCCCTTTACATAGGCACACAGAAGATAAGAACTCAGAAATATAAAATACTCAGAGAAAGTCAAATGCAAGAGCCCTTGACTTGTGTTTCTTTTAAACCCTTATTCCAGTTTCCTTTGTTTCCACTGTCCCCCTTTGTGACCATGTTCACAGGGGTTTTTGGATGGGGGAAGAGACAAGGATCTGACTCCACGTTTCAGAAGGCTGATTGATTGTTTTATTATATATATTACATTAAAACTATACTAAAAGACTAGAAGAAAAGTTTTCATCAGAAGGTTAGTTAAGAATAGGAATAGCAAAGAATGATAACAAAGGCTTCTGTCTCTGACAGAGAGTCCGAGCCAGCTGACTGTGATTGGCCATTAATTAGAAACAACCACATGAGCCCAATCACAGATGCACCTGTTGCATTCCACAGCAGCAGATAACCATTGTTTGCATTTTGTTCCTGAGGCCTCTCAGCTTCTCAGGAGGAAAAATCCTAAGGAAAGGGTTTTCCATAAAAGATGTCTGCAACGCACCCACCACCCCACTGCCCTGCCTCTCTTCTGGGCCAGGAGGAAAACCAGGCATTCTTTTCCCTCATTTCCCCCTTTCCCACCTTTACATAGGCACACAGAAGATAAGAACCCAGAAATAATAAATATTCAGAGAAGGTCAAATGCAAGAGCCCCTTGACTTGTGTTTCTTTTGAACCCTTATTCCAATTTCCTTTGTTTCCACTGTCCCCCTTTGCTATCACCTCTGTAGAATCCCTGACCTGAAATTAGGGATTTCTGTGATAGACAATATCACAGGAATCCCTAATTTCACACCTGCTGGAACCTCTTATCCAGCCTTTACTTCCTGTGGCAGATAAAAGTTGGAAGCACCAGTGCCTTTTTCCGGAGATCTTTGGAATCTCCTGTTCTAAAAAAGAAAAAAACCCTGTAACCTTCATCACAAGCATGCATACAACTCTCAGGTAGCAGAAATTAGTCTGTCCACACTATGTAAATTAGTGAAAACACTGCAATACGCTATTTCCAGCAGCAGAAGGAAAAGTTTTCTTTCCCTGCTTTGACCCAGACAGGCCTGGAGGTAAAACAGGTATTTGAGCCTGAGTTCCACTTCCTGAGCAGCTCCTCCAGCTGGGCCTGAGTGATGTGAGAGAGAGTGTCTGGGAGAGGGTTTGAGTCCTTTTCCCTTCAAATGGCTTCGTCTCTGAACTGGAAAATGGAGAGAAGCAAAGAAGTGCTCTTAGGTCTGGCTTGCTGCAGAGAACTGAGCAGCACCAGCCTCAGAGCCCAGCTCTGCTCCAATCCCTTCCCCACATTTATTTCTGCTGCCGCTACAAACAGAAGTAAAAGGCTCCAAGAGACTCCAACATCAGTCAAAGGCAGAAGACTCCAAAATCTTCCAAGTTTGAGGTTGTGTTCAACCCTGCCTGGTGCAAATGTGACCCAGGAGCTCTGATGTGGAGCAGAGGGATCAAAATTCAGAGTAAATTCTCTGCCTGTAAAGTTCTCTTGGATAACCAAAAATATCACAAAGAATTTATAAACTTCCTCAGTTATTTCAGGTTTTTTCAGTGTTCGCAAAGGTGCAGAATATTCAACCCACCTGGTGGGGACTTCACAGAAATTATTTAAATTTAATGCCCAATTATCCTCTGACATCTATAGGTGCTTGGTTTAAGAAACAGAATTTTTTCCAAAAGTTCACAGGTGGAAAAACTAAAGCTCCATGTCTAAAGCAGGACTAAGTATTGCAATCACTTTTCATGCATTTTTTAAATGCTAATTTTGTTTGAAGTCCTTATACCATCTCCCCACACCTATGAATAAATAATCCCATGCCCGGGCATATTTTATCTGTGTGCACAGGCAAAAATACAGCAATGAATCCTAATTCTTCCCTTCACCATCCAGCAGACAGGGCAAAAATGTGGGGTGGAATAAAGTTTACTTCTGAGAAAGAAGATTTTGGGAAAATCCAGGTGAGAGATCACTGAGGGCACCATTTTTAGAGGCTGCTCCCAAGTGGAATTTTTCTCTCCTGGGGGAGTTGATTAAACTTGTAAGAAAGTTACTGAAATTTTCCTCTCAGAGACATTCAGAAGAAGAAGAAGAAGAAGAAGCAGCAAAAAGCTTCTCAAAGCAAGCAAAGTGAACCTGGTAAAAGAAGAAAAATAGGAACCCTGTGGTCTCAATATTATATAAAAATGAGGAAAAGGAGCAGGGAACACTTTTCCCACTGGCTCTGGTGATCAAAGAGGGTTAGGAGCTATTTAAGACCCATTGAGTGCTCTCTGTAATGGTGCTGCTTTTGCCCAAAGCCAAACACTGAAAATTAAAGTCCAGTTTTCAAGGCCTTGAAGGAGAAAAGACTGAGGAAGAAATTGATGGACAAAATAAAATTCCAAGTGCCATTCTGGGCAAGCTGGGCCAGGGGAAGTGGGATGAGCTGAGCTTTAGTCCCTCGCTGCCCAAACCAGCCCGGGATTCCCAGATTCCACAATTCTGTGATTTCTCTTAATTCCAGGTTTGAGAAATAGAACAAGCATTGTGCCACCCAGCTTGGTTAGCACATCCTGAAACTCCCCAAAAATGAAGAGACTGGGCAATTCCCAGTGATGAGGCTCTGGGGATCTTTTCTCCCAGATTTAATGGGTGCCAAGTGTCACCTCCTGTCCCATCACCTCAGTCCTGCCTCATGCCAGCCCAGCACAGGTAAGAACCAGAGAGCATTAAAACAGAGCAGGGGGGGAAAAAATAGATTCAGAGCTGTCTGGGGGACAGATTAAATTTAGTACAGGAGCTAAGCAAGGAGAAAAACTGCACCAGTTGGACTGCTGATGCCTCTGCTCAGTCTCTCTCATGGTGGCCATTCCTGCCTAATTCTTCCTGCAGGCATTGTTGGGAAAAGAACGAGTGGCAATATTTATAAAAGGCTGAGGGGGAGGATGAGGGAAGCACCAAATGTTGATTTACTGGGGGTGGGAGAGGCAGTCCTAACACCAGCACTGATTTCAAATTGAGAGGGAGTTGTTTTAGATGGGATTTTGGGAAGAAATTCCTCCTTGTGAGGGTGGGCAGGCCCTGGAATAGAATTCCCAGAGCAGCTGTGGCTGCCCCAGGATCCCTGGAATGTCCAAGGCCAGGCTGGATGAGGTTTGGAGCAACCTGGGATAATGGGATAATGGAAGGTGTCCCTGCCCATGGTAGGTTTGGGACAAAATGACAAAATTAAGGTCCCTTCTAACCCAAACCATTCTGAAATTCTATTTTATGAGCATCTCCCAGTGCTTCACATGCCGCAGGACACAGTCCCAGGCCCCACCAGCACTCAGACTACAGCACCTATTAAAAAATGTCCTAAATATGTAGCAGAGACTGTTCCGAAATGTGCCAGTCAGGCTGACATCAAGGACATGCTGCTGCTGTTTCCAGTCCAGGAAGCCAGGTCATTTTGGGTTCCCATAAATAGAAAGTGGCAAGCCAGGAAAAAAAAAAAAAAAACGAAAAAAACCACTCAAGATTCTTGTTGCAAAATTTTTCTCCTCCTGTTCTTGACTTGAAGCCAATGTAACCAAAAGATTGACCTACAAGAGCTCAGATTTCCTTCCTGTTTCTTCCCTCCCATGCCCAAGTCTCAGACTCCTGGCTGTGTTATCTGCAATCCCTGCTGGAGCTCCCCTACAATGGAGCTGAACATTCTGGGACTGAATTCTGGTAATTTCAGCACTTCCAGTCCGAGCCAGCCCCATCCCAGCACCAGCAGAGGTTCCATCAGCACAGCCTTGGCTTTTCTGCCAGCTCTCCTAAGGAAACACAGCATTTCCCAGGCTGTGCTCTGCTCTCCCTCTCCACCAAGGATGTGTTTGAACCCTTGGCCACTTTCAACCACATTTAAGGAAAGGACGGAAATCTCCATGTGCTTAGGGAAGGGAAAGCAGAGATTCCCAAAGCAGAGCTCCAGCTCCGGGCACCAGATTCAGGTTTGGGGTGCTGAGATTCTTAAATCTCATCTGGAATAATTTTTGACTCCATTTGTTTCAGAGCAAGTTACGAGTTTGGGCTTATCCTAGAAAGGACCAAAATTATTCAGGAGATGCTTGTTGAGTTTCTCTCTGAAATGGAGTGGATTTAGGTTGGGTATTGGGAAGGAATTTCTGTGTTGAATGTACTAGGATATTGGATATTTCTGGTTGGGTTTTGGGAAGGAATTTCTGTATTGGATGTACTAGGATATTGGATATTTCTGGTTGGATATTGGGAAGGAATTTTTGGCTGGAATGGTGGGGAGCCCCAGAGCAGCTGTGGCTGCCCCTGGATCCCTGGAAGTGCCCAAGGCCAGGCTGGACAGGGCTTGGAGCAGCCTGGGGCAGTGGGAGGTGTCCCTGGGCATAGCTGGGGTGGATGATCTTTAAGGTCCCTGGATGATCTTTAAGGTCCCTGGATGGTCTTTAAGGTCCCTTCCAGCCCAAACCATTCCATGATTCCATGATTCCATGATTCCATGATTCTGGGATTGACTCAAGCTCCACAGCTCCTCATACAGAGCATTAACAGGACTCCAATCCTCGAGCAGAGACTGAGGGTGACCCTGCTGTGCCACGTCCTGGAGAAAAGGCTTCACCTGGAAACCCACACTGAGCTTCCTGACCAAGCCTGAGCCCCCAAATCCAGACCCCAAATCCTCACACTCAGAGAGCTCCTTCACCCTGGCACCCCAAAGCCTGCTCCTGATTTAATCCTGAGTGTTTCCCATTCACACCCACACCTGTGATCACACCCTTGGCAGGGGCAGAGCCCACCCTGGCAGCCCAGAGCTGTGATCATTCTCCTTTCTGACTCCTTCCCAAAGCCTGCAGAGGGGTTTGATTTCATCATTAACTGCTAATGGCCAGCCCACACTGCAAACCCTTTATTATTCCTATTAGAGCCAGCACAACAAGCTGAGGTGACAGACAAGGACTGGGGAAAAAATAGCTAAAAGGTTTCAAAAAACATACATATGCTTCAAGTTGCTGAAAAACACGTTATGGGCAGGCAGATATTTTTAGGCTGCCATAAACTGACAGGTGCCTACATTATGCTACAAGTCTTTAATCTATAAAATTGGATTTACAGCCAGTGCTTGCAGAAGAATGAATGTGCCTAACAGCCACAAAGGCCCACATTCTCTGAGCACAAATTTAGGGCTCCCTCAGAACTGTAAAGGAGTGTGCACGTGCTCTTTTTACGTTTTCTCCAGGTTTTAATGGCCCCAGAGTAGAAGGCGCTCGGGGGGGAGCGTTGGGATTTTTTTATTATTGTTTTGGGTTGAGCTTTCACTTCATCAAAGCTATAACAGCAGGTAACTTTTTCCTTGGAAAGCTGGCCTGGAATCAGGCGCTTTAAATAGCAAACAGTTTACTATTAACAGAATTTCCCACTAATGACTCCAGCTAAAGCCAGCCATTCCCAAAGGCTGCCCCAGCCAGTGCATCTGTTTTGACTGCAAAAACAAAAACTCACCAGCTGTACAGAAAGGATTTCTGCTCCAGTCTGCAAACAGAGCAGCTTATTTCACCACAAATGCTGTCAAGTCTTTGTCTGGCGGGCAGAAATCCGTCCCTGGTCGGATCTCCTCACCACTAACGAAGGCATTGGGGAGCTTTGACTTATTGCAGAAAACATTTCGCTGTGTTAAATGGCTTTAAATAATTATTGAGTTCGTACAACCCTGAGCACTCGGTTAGTGCTTCAGGATGAGCCCCAAAACCGAGTCTGGAGTGGAACCCAGGGTTTCATACCCAGTTTCCTCTGTATTCCAGAGGAATAGCATATGGATTTCTTTTTCCACACATTTCCAGCATAAATACCCACATACAACCTCTCTCAGGCCCCAAAACACACTCTTGTAACAGAGTGCTGATCCTGGTTGTGTATTTGTAAATATTTCAAGGCCCAAAGAGCAGATTCCTTGTACTGACAGCAAAACAAGAGTTACTGCTACAAGGACTGGGAATTTTAAACACCTCTGATCAACCTCAGCAATCCTCGTGGGACAAAACACTTTAATTCACGTGGCTGCACCAATTCAATTCCTGGATTTATTTCACACTCCCAAAGAGTTTCTCTCAGTTAAAATTAACTCCTGGCCTTTCAGCTCCAGCTGATGCTTCCACACATGGAATGTGCTGCAGGAAAACCTCGTTCCCTTCCCTCTCCCTGCAGGCTCTGGCATGGCAGAGGGTCAGAGCTCCAGCTGCCCACGGTGATCTCTGAGGATCCTGTGCTCCTGAGGGATCCTGGATGCACCATTTTTTCCATTTTCCCTTGAATCAGCACATTCCAATCATTCCAATTTTCTATAAGCAGCACTTTGTCCTTTATCAATTTGATTTTGGTTGTAATCGAGGCCGTTTTTATGGCCTCACAAGTTACTGGAAGTGAGAAAATCGTTATATTTAAAGCAGGATATGAAACATTTCTTTTATACCTTCAGCAATGTAACTTGATTTCCCATTAATAACATCTAGATTTAATGTCTTACTGGTAAGTCTGCTTCAAAATAGGGAAGCTGAGTCACTCCAAAGTTGAATAGCTGGCCTGGACAAATTCATCAAATTAGATTCCCAGCCCAGATTCCAAACACTACAATGCCCTGTCCTCCAAATGTTTCTCCAGGAAAATTCTCTCACTGCTATTGATTAATAAACTCGGCAGATCCTGCTCCTCAAATGCCAGTGGGGAACAAAAGAAGAAATTGCAAATTCTGTAATAAACTTGGCAAACTCCTCCATGGAATCTGTGCCTCCTGTCTGACCTTAACTATCCCTGAACTTGAAGGACAGCAGAATTTAGTAATTTAAAAAATAAATATTTCTGCTTTAAAGTTAATCCTGCAGAAGCATCCATCTTTTCCGTCCTTTTAGGAACTGATTACTTATCCTCCCCGAGTAAGTGAGCAATAAATATCAATTGTGCAATTCTAAGCAGTGAAAAGAAAATGTTGGTTTGGTTTCAGTAGGAGACAGGAGTAACTATAAGAGCAAATCATTAAGACAAATCAGTTCCTTATTCCATATCTATGGAATGAAAGGGATGCAACCTTCAGCAGATTCATTTGAAACACTGAAAAGAGGGAAAATAAAAACCCCCAGAGCCAAGGAGGTCTCAAATCTCAATGACAGGAAAATATTTCAAAGAGAGAGAAGTGAAAACCAATATCCCAATAAAGGGTGTCCAGCTCCTTTAAAATCCTACTCCTTTATTTTAAAATCCTACAGGACAACAAGTGCCAAAGAGAGAAAGGAATTCCTGAAATCCAGGAAGTTTCTGGCAGTGTGGTTCCTCCCTGGAGTATTCCCAAACTCCAGGACACGGCTCTCAGTGTGGAGTCAGAGGTCAGCCCCAAGGAGGAGCAGGAATTCCCTGCAGGAACGGTGATGTCAGCCCCAAACACGAGATGGAAAGGATCCAGGAGCAAACATTTCACCTGGGCACTGCAGTGAGAGCAGCGTGGGACAGGCAAGGCAGCTCTGTGAGGGCCAGAGCAGGGATGGCATCAGGAATTCAGGGAGCAGATCCTGCCCTGCCCGTTCCTCCTGCTGCCCCACCCAGCCCGGAGCATTTGCATCCATCAGAAATCCGGATTTTGCATCCCCTTTTGGAGGCGGGAAGCATCCACACTCCCTCACCCAGCGGCTGAGATGCGTGGAGCACAGAGAAGTGGTGGGGAATCAGTGACTTCCATGGAATCCCTGCTCCCTTCCATGGAATCCCTGGAGCACAGAACCCACCTGGTTCTGAGCCTGCCATGCCCTGGTGCTCCCTTTGCACCAGAGCCAGGCTGGAAGAACCGGTTTTGGACGCCCACTAATTTCCACCTCCTGCTTTTGGAATTGTTAATGCCCACAAGAGCAGGGCTGAAGGGCTCTCCTGGGAGCAGGGAACAGCTGATCCTCAGCTCATGGAACCACAGCCCCAGCTTCCCTCACACTATGAAAATTCCAGCTCCCTCAGCCTCATTTCTCTCCTGTGCAATAATTTCACAACTGCCTCCGCAATTGTTCTTTTCTGGAATTTCTGCGTCAACAACTATAAATCCCTTTTTTGCTTGAAATTCCCAGATATTTATGAAATGTTTCTTCCTTCCTTGCAGTTCAAAGTGAAAAAAATCTGACATTTTAGAGCCTGCAAGCAGCACTTGTCCATGGCTGGCCCAAGGTGCAGGACCCATCCCAGGTGGTTTGGAGAGAATAAGCTTGAGTAAATCACAGGATCCTGGAATCACAGGAGGGATTGGGTTGGAAGGGACCTTAAAGCTCATCCGATTCCATGGGCAGGGACACCTTCCACCATCCCAGGCTGCTCCAAGCCCTGTCCAGCCTGGTCTTGGGCGCTTCCAGGGATGCAGGGGCAGCCATGGCTTCTCTGGGCACCCTGCAAAGACAAGAATTTTTCCATAAGAAATGTCCTCCTATGCAACAGAATCCAGATGGAGAATGGGATTTGAGCCCTGATTTACAGAGCTGAAAATCAGAGCAGGAAGGAACCACACTGGCCTGGGAACTCACAGGATGCCACCAACTTTCCCTACAACATTCCCACCTGCTATTCCCTGCCAGTCACTTCCTCTTCCCTCTCCTTTATTCTGTGCTTTGCTGTTTGTTCTGCTGCCAATTATTTCCATATTTTCCTTCTGTGGGTTCCTTCTCCCCCAGATATCTTGATGTCTGTGGAGCCACAAGGTTTTGCCATCCCAGATGAACCTTTCAGATAATTCCAGGTTTCCAGTAGCATTCTCCACTCCCAAATGTCATCAGTGTGCATCAGGTTAGTACTGATGTGGGGTTTATATCCATGTGCACAGGAGTGTTCTATCCCAAATACCTATCCCAAATAAATCCTGGAGATGAGTCCTGTGAGTGCAACCAGATTCCAAGGACTGCAATACAGGGATACCAGAAGAAAGTGCTCTGTTTTTCAAGGATAATGAAATTTTCTTCCTTACCCTTCAGAATTCGATGAATCTGTGTGGCAACACAAGCTCTTTGTGTTAAGAAAAACCATTTCTATATTTTTAGAAGACTGGCCTTCAGTAGTGCATTATCTCCATTGCAACGATTTTCTAACCAGAAAACCTCTTCTGAGTCATAATAAAACACATTTATGCAGCACTCGGAGCAAATTGGCCCAAAACTCCCTGAACAATGAGCACCAATCTTGAATTTCAGGAGGGAAGAGGACCTGGTAACAAGTTCCATCCTTGCTCAAGAGCAAACTGAATATAAAACTGGTGTCTTCGCAATTTCAGGGGAAGTGTTGCCCTTCTGCAGGGCTGAGAGCTTCACACTGTGCTGAGAATAAACTTGCAGACAGCAATGACAGCTGTGGGAAGGATGCCACGGAGGAAAATGTTCCAACCTTCCTCACAGCTGACAACAGGAGCAGTCACCCCCCAGAGCATTGCCCTGCTCAGGTACAGGGCCTCAGGCAAGGCTGGGGCTTGGAAGCAAAACAAAGCCAAGGTTGTTAAAGAGAAGCCAGAGGAAGGGTGCTCAAAAATCAGATTGAACCGAGAAATTATCAAATTCTACATCGGGGTAATTTGCTGAATCCATAGCAAGCTTGTATCTCACCAGGGTGAGTGGGGAGATTCAAAGTGATCTCTGGGAATGATCAGGAAAAATCAAGAGGAACGGGATAAATGTATTTTAGGCATCTCCTGTCCCCATCATTGATAAATGGCAAATATCTGCACTGAGTCATGGTGTTGGAACTAAAATAATAAAAATTAGCATCCATAATTGTTGGTGTTTCTTCCCTGGAAGTGTTCGAGGCCGGGCTGGATGGGGTCTGGAGCAGCCTGGTTCAGTGCCCATGGGAAAAATAAAAATTAGCATCTAGGATCCATAACTATTGGTGTCCCTTCCCTGGAAGTGTTCCACGCCAGGCTGGATGGGGTTTGGGGCAGCCTGGTTCAGTGCCCATGGGAAGGGGTGGAATGGGATGGGCTTTAAACTTCAAATTCCATCCCAAACCATCCTGGGATTCCGTGATAAACTTCTTACTAATTTCCTTAAAATCATTTTATAGATCCTGTCCTGTGAGAGCTCCGGGACTCCTCCTCACCATCCAACATGGAAATTGCTGGTTTGCAATAGGATCAGAGACAGAAAGGGGAGAAAGCCCAGTTTGGAATTCCTGGTTTGTGTATCATTATTTGGATGGTAGTGCTTGCAGCCAGGCACAGAGGCAGAAAACATCCAGAAGGTGTGGCAGGAAATTCTGTCCTGGTGCAGGAGAAAGTTCCTTGTCAAGCCCTGGAGATTCCAGATAAAAGCACTCAAATCCAAGTCCCCATCCATGAGAGCAGGAGTTCTCTGTTATGGAAGCTCAGACATTCTGGAGTGAAGCCACACAACCTGGGGAGAACCTTCCCCTCTCTCCTGGCTCTGGGATCTCCTGGACAGCTGCCAGCCTCCTGCAGGATCCCAGCCCTCTCCATGGGGGCAATCCAAGCAGAAAAGGAGTTGTTTTACCCCAGATCACCTGCAGCCCCCTCTGCCTGCCCCTCCCATCCAAGGGCAGAGCAGGGTTTGCTTACAGAGCAGGGAATTCCTTCTCCCATCCTGGATCCAGCCTCTGTTGCCCTTCTGAGGCCTGGAGGCTGCTCCAGAGGGGTTGGATTCAGCCTTTTTCTGACCCAGAGATGGGGCAACTGAGAGGTGCTTTGAAATCTTTTATTCCATTTCCAGTCTCACGTGAAGGGTGACGCCGTATAGATGTTATGATTCACACCATTACAATCAGAAGCCTATATAAACCTTTCAGAATTCTCTCCAGATCCATTTCAAACAAACAAAAAACAAACAAAAAACAGAAAAAAAACCCAAACCAAACAAAAAAAAAACAAACAAAAACAAACAAACAAACAAAAAACAAAACAAAAATACTAAAAAAAACCAAAAACCACCAAAATAACCCCAAAACCTCCCCACAAGAAAAAACACAAAACAAAACAGAAAAACCAAAACAAAACCACCAAAAAAAAACCCCCCCAAAAAAAAGAACAAAAAAAACCAAACAAACAAACAAAAAAAAAGACAGGCTTCTTTTAATATCCCCCATTCAAAATTTAGCTCAGCCTCCATTTTTTTGGCATAAAATAATGTTTTCTTAATGGCAATTATGCAAATAAAAGCACTCCTAATTCGTTTTTCCCATTCATTTGCTCGCTGCTACACTGCAGCGTGCAGGTCCCCATATCTCCCCCATGATCTATTCCTGCTCTGCAGAACAAAGAGATGGAAATCGGGGAGCCAGTTCTCCAAGCCCAGCACATGAGGAGGCACCAGCAGAACGGGATCCACCAGGAGCAGCCTCAGCGTGAGGGAGTTCCCTCACAGAGCTGTCCCTGAGCCAACGGGGCAGCTCCGCAAAGCTTCTCCCTTGGGACCAGGGCAGGAGGAGCTCCAAGATATTCCTGATCTTTCCAGAGGCAGGAATGAACCCTTCTGGCTGCCACAGCTCTGCCTCAGCAAGATCCAAAATCCAACAGAACCATGGAATGGTTTGCCTTGGAAAGGACCTTCAGAGGATCCTCAGTTGGACCTTCAGAGGTCCAACTCCAATTTCCAGATTGGAGGAATCTTCTCCTCACTGGATAAACAGAACAAACCCAGCCTGGGCTCTGATGGTGCCACCAAAATCCTCACAAAAATCAGAATGTTTCAAAGTTGGGATTGTTGTTCCTCAAAAAGAGGGAGCATATTTTGTGGGGTAAAAAAGCCTTCTGCTCTCCTTTCCCCTCTCTCTGTCAACAAAACCTGTTTTCTGCTGTGTTTGCTGATCCCTAATTACAATTAATACAAGATATTTTCATTGTGGTAGCAAATAAATCTCTGTATCTGGTACATCCCAAGAGCAGCTGCCCTCAGCTGTTTAACCCTTCTGGCTCCCACAGCTCAGCACCCTCTGCCTGAAAGAGATCCAAAATCCAACAGAATCATGGAATGGTTTGGCTTGGGAGGGACCTTCAGAGGTCCAACTCCAATTTCCAAGCTGGAGGCATCTCCTCCTCACTGGATAAGCAACACAAACCCAGCCTGAGCTCTGCTGGTGCCACCAAAACCTTCACAAAAAATCAGAATATTTCCAAGCTGGGATTGTTGTTCCTCAAAAAGAAGGAGCATATTTTGTAAGGTAAAAAAGCCTTCTGTTCTGCTACAATTAATACAAGATTTTTTCATTGTGGTAGCAGCTAAATCTCTGTATCTGGTGCAACCCAAGAGCAGCTGCCCTCAGCTGTTTAACTTTAAACCCCAGTTTCTCATTGCAAGCTTCCCAGTTGCTCCATATCCAGCATTTTCCTCCCTGAGCTGACATCTGAAATTCGTCCCTGGTTTACAAGGCTCCAAGCAGGCATTTTTAGATGTATTCCTTAAATGTCATTTACAGAGGTTACTGCCTTGGAATATCTAAAAGCAACTGCAGCTGTATCTCCCTAAAAAAAGAAAACGAGTTCCATTTATATTGTATTCACGACACCAGAACCAAAAGCATCCATGGATTCCAAATTATTGAAGGATGTGCCTATTTTTGGTCCCACTATAATTGTGAGGAAAATAACCAACCCCCAAAAAAAGGGAAAAAAAAAGAAAAAAAAAAAGGAGTGACATATTTCATAACAAGCAGTAGGGTTTGAAACCCCCATCCTGTTTCTTGTTGATATTTCAGCAGGATTTTTCAAAACAGAAAGATATTGGAGAACCATGGAATTATTGGAAAAGATCTCCAAGATCATCCAGCCCAAGCTGTGCCCAATCCCCGCCTTGTCCCCAGCTCAGAGCCCTGAGTGCCACATCCAGGAATTCCTGGAGTTATTACATCCACTCAGTGTGCCTTTATAAATTTGGATTATTTTGGAAAATTAATCCCAAAGATAAAACTCCAATTTAAATCTTGACCTGTTGGCCATTCAGTTTCCCCCTAATTCAGGGTAAAGACAAAATAATTCAAATTCTACAGCCACCACTTGGGATTTAGATCAACATTTATCTCTTGTATCCTTGATGGAATCTCATCTATTTCAAACCAAGTTGGTCCAAAATATTGGATTTTTTATTTTTTCTACAGTCCACAATGATCTGTGGTGATTTTACTGTTTGGATTCTAAGGTTAACTTCAGCAATACTTAATCTGTTTTATTCATTTTTGCCATGATTATATTTCAAAAAAAGGACTATTTATAGACAGAAAACCAATTTTTCCCAAGATCATGTGTGGTTTCTATGTCCAAGGATTTTTCTCATGCCAGTATTTGTCCAGTCAAGTATTGAAATATAATTTTTAACCCAGTGCCATGCCCAGCTCCTATGGTGGCAACCACCACAATTTGGCCCAGGAAAGCAGAAAAAATGGGAAACTTCCCAAAGGAAAATGAGGGAAATTTCCTGGGAGAGGAGAGGAACAAGAGTGAGTGACCAAGGCTCTGAGAGCACCCAGCAAAGGCACACAGAGGTACAAAAGGTTAAATAATGGGAATATTAAAGCTTTTCTGGGCTGAGGGCGAGGATTCCAGGATGTTTGGGATGGTCCTAAGGGCAGAACCTGGCCTTGACATGGGATTTGGGATGTCTGCTGGATATTCCTGTTACACATCCCGGAGGAAATCTGTGGGATTTTCACCCACCTCCTGCTCAATGCTGAATTGTTGATTAGATTTTTTCTTTCTGACTTAGAGATGGGGTAACTGAGAGGTGTTTTAAAAACTTATTCCATTTTCAGTCTCATGAGAAGGGTGAGACAGTACAGATGTTAGAATTCACACCATCACAATGAAAAGCCAAATATTTCCTAATTAAAATACATTGTAATTGCTTCTTGGCCTATCAGCTTTTGCCACACCATGCTGCAAATGCCTTAAAACCAATAATCTAAAATTACTTCTTGAGGGACCTACTACAATGCAACTTTCACAATTCCATTCCTCCCAAGTATCCAGTCTTATTCGCATTTGTAGAATTTGTACAATTTCTAAAATTTGTAGAATTTGTAGAATCAGTGCAATTTGTAGAGTTTTTAGAACTTGTAAAGTTTTTAGAATTCTCTACAAATCCATTTCCCACCCTGAATGAATAAGCTCTAATTGGAGCTAATTCTGGGCTGAGGCAGGAGGTGAAGCCTGATCTCGCTGAGAATTTCGCTGCGGACTGGGATGGGAGATAAGGAATGGAGGAACAGCAGAACTGGGATTAACAAACTACCCAAGGAGGGATGCAGGAGGCCCTGGCATCTCTTAGCACCAGGGACAACCCAAGCTGGGAGGAGAATCCCAGTCCAACCTTCCTCCCAAAACCCATCCCAACTTCCTCGGAGCTAAAACCAGCAACGCCCTGAAAACCTCCGCGGCACCACCCCAACACTTCTGAGCGATTCCTCCCCAGCTTGGCTGTCTAATGAGGCACAGGGATATTTTTAAATGCCCATGACACCATTAGCCAAGTTTAGCTTGGCTTTGGGTAAATAAACAGAACAAGCAAATCATTTGCAATGAGTTAATAGACAGATCCCCGAACGCACGGGAACACCACCTACGGATCCATAGAGCATATGGAACTTGTTGGGAGAGGAGATTGCATCTCCATCCTCCACAACAACAGTCAATAGCAGCTATAAATACCCCGGGGTTTGTCACATATTTGGGTTTTTTTGTCATTTGGAAGGTGGGAGAGCCCAAACAAGTGTGGCTGCAGCGGGGAAGTCGCTGCTCGCCGCGATTTCCAGGCACAATTATGCAGATTTGTTCACACAGCCTGCACAGATTTCTCACTGCTGCCCCTGACCCCAGCTCGGATAATCTATATTTTAGTGCTGCAAACCAGACTGGGAGGCTTTTTCTTGCTGACTGTGCTGAAAATCCAGCTCCAGGCTGCTCACAAGCAGCTTTTAATTGCCGTGAAGTCCCCCCCACTTCTTCCATAAAGACAACAACCAACAAACTCGGGGCTCTGGGAGAAGCAGGACACACAGAATTCTCCACTGGACATTGAAATAGTGGAATAATGGTGGCAATAAACTGTCAGCAACTACAATCTGGATAAATAAAGGGGGTTTAATTTTCCTCTTGCAGCCCCAGCTCCCATCCCAAGCCGGCGGCAGCTCCTCCTCGCAGCTCCCTGCACACATGAGCAGCTACTCAAAGGTTCAGCTCCCCATGGAATTCTCTTTGCTCCGGCCTTTAATGTCCTTTTTGCACCTGCACTCACCCCCACTGCACGCTTAACAGCCTTATTCCTTCCTCTGAAATTTATATTTCAATGTATTTCCTCCCACAGCTCCACAGAGCAGGCCCCACGCTCTGCTTATTAGAAGCCTGGTTTACAAACAGCAATTTTTGCTACAAATAATTGGAAAAAAGGGGAAAACGGGTAGATTTGGTGGGAATAATTTTGGCAGTGCTTCTGCCACGATCACATTCCACCAGACACAGCCCCTTCCACCAACCTAGCCCGAAAGTCCTGCAGGGTATTTTCCTCCAGAAATCCAATTAGAATTAATTGGAGCCACATCCAGGTTTTGAAAGAGAAACACAGGCTGAGAAGTGCCTGATCAGAGTGGGATTAGTTACCTACCCCAACCACCAAAATGTGATAAACACCAGGCAGAATTCCATGCTGAGATCATTCCCTGCTCAATTCCCTGTGCTCCAGGGTGAGAGCATCAGAAGTTGCTCTTGCCCTTGAAATGATCTCTTCACAGAAAAACTTTCTTCAGTCATCATCAGATTTTCTTGTCATTTCTCTAATCAGCACATGCTGCTGGAAAACTAATTTGGGGGAAAATACATATATATATCCACAGACATTAAAATCCACCTGCTGACTATATATAGATATACTTAACATTTCAAAGTAAATGATACAGCCACACAGAAGAATCTCTTCATGGCTTTCAGACCCTTTTTGCTAATAAATCACTAATTCCCAAACTTTATTCATGAAAAACAGAAGGGGAGAGAAAATGAGTCTGGTTTATTTTAGGAAGTGCAAAGGGAAGGATGTAACAATGGCTCTGGGATGTCTCCCTGCATTTCCAGAAGGGTTTAATTCAGGATTTGTTGGAAAATATTCCAGTACAGCTTGAAACTGGGCTTTGTGGAAGTGGCTGGGGTGAAGTAATATTAATTTTGGATTTTTGTTAAGTTGATTGTTGTTAGAAAATTCTTCATAGGGCAGGCAAACCAGGCATGCAAAACATTGGGTGTTTATTTTTAAACACTGAGAGGACAAAACTATATGGAAAAAAAATTTAAATATCTACATTGATGTCCCTTCTTAAAAATGAGATTCAGAAATTAGTCTAGAGACCTTAAGCGAAGTTAAAATTTAAAAGAAGTACTATATATATACATACATATATATATATATGTAGGATAAAGATAGGATGAAGATGGAGAACAGAAATTTTTTCATAAGCCATAAAACAAGAAATCTATGAAAAAAAAAAAACCTGGAAAAAATCAGTTCCAACTGCAACCTACTGATGGGAAATTCCCAAGCAGCAGAAAGCTAAAGATGGCAAATACTGAATTTTAAAGAATTTCTTGCTCAGCCTCCACAGAGAAAGCCCAAAAAGGCCCAAAATGTAACTGCTAAATGCAGAGTCATCCTGAGATCGTCAGGGACTGCAATAAATAGATTTTCACACCTGTTTTGAGCCCCACATCCAAAGCTTCGATAATGAAATAATTGATAATAAACAAACCCTATAAAATTCCCCCTCCTTCCAAGTGGTGCCACAAACAAAAGGGACACAAATAATCCTGGGGAGAAGCATTTCAGCATTTTTATTTCTCATGAGAAAGAGGAAAACTGACTCCAAACTCATTTTAGCTGAGTTTTCCAAGGCACAGGGCTCTTCCCAAAACTTTCTGTCCAGGCAGAATCAGCAATTCCTCCTTGCAAAGGATTTCACAACCAAAAATCCTTTCTCAATAAATGTTTAAGGGGGGTAGGATCAGAGACAGAAATTTATTTTTTAAACTAAAACACACTCCCAATCACAGGGAGTGCTTCAGACCCAGATTTTATAGCAGAGTTAAATTAAAAATTGTGGAAGTTTATAATGGAAATGCTGACAGCCCCTAAAATACAGCAACACCAGTGTGTGTCACTATAATAAAGTGGCATTTAGGACTTTTTTTTTCTTTTTTTTTTTTTTTTGCTAGACTTTGATTCCTGCAAAGGTCACATTTGAATAAAACTATCAGTAAACCTCATTAAAAGTATCAGCTCTGCCAGAAAGGCCTTCTTTTTATTATTGCTTTTTTTTTTTTTAACCTAACTCGCACAGTTTTAAAGAACAAATTGGTTTTTTCTCCAATTTTTTCTCCTGCATCACTCTGGATGGAGACCCACAAAGGGCAGAGGAGGATGCAGGATTTCCCTGGAGCTGAATTCCCAGAGGATGAACAAATGTTTTTTTCTAAAATATTTTTCTCCAATTAAAGAAGAAGTTGTTTTTTCTCCAATTTTTTCTCCAGTTAAGGAAAAATTTTTTTTTCTTCCATTTTTTCTCCTGCATCCCTCTGGATGGAGGATGCAGGATTTCCCTGGAGCTGAATTCCCAGAGGATGAACAAATTATTTTTTCTCAAATTTTTTCTCCAGTTAAGGAAAAAATTGGTTTTTTCTCTATTTTTTTCTCCAGTTAAAGAATAAATTGTTTTTTCTCCCATTTTTTCTCCTGCATCCCTCTGGATGGAGAGCCACAAAGGAGAGGCTGATTCAGGATTTCCCTGGAGCTGAATTCCCAGAGGATGGACAAATTGTTTTTTCTAAAATTTTTTTCTCCAATTAAAGAAGAAGTTGTTTTTTCTCCAATTTTTTATCCAGTTAAGGAAAATTTTTTTTTTCTTCCATTTTTTCTCCTGCATCCCTCTGGATGGAGAGCCACAAAAGGCAGAGACGGATGCAGGATTTCCCTGGATGGAAGATTTCCCTGAATTCCCAGAGGATGAACAAATTCTTTTTTCTCCAATTAAAGAATAAATTGGTTTTTTCTCACATTTTTTCTCCTGCATCCCTCTGGATGGAGAGCCACAGAGGAGAGGAGGATTCAGGATTTCCCTGGAGCTGAATTCCCAGAGGATGGAGCCAGGCAAACCCTCTTGGCTCTGGCCCAAGCCTCTTTTCTCCCTGATTATATTATTTTCACCCCCATGGGGTGCTTAGGGAGCTTAAACACCGCATGGGATTTTCACCAAAATTCACCATCAGCTCTGCACTAAAAGGGAGCAGATTTCAGGGCACACACACACACCCCTGCCTTTCTTTGCTGCCTTCCCACCAGAATTCCAATTGTGATGGAAAAATTGCTGAGAGTTTGTTTTAACCATTGGAAGGGCTGGAAGTTCTGCCTGAAATTCAGTTTGTTGAGTGCTCTCCGCTGGAAAATCCAGCAGAATTTATGACTGAAATTTTAGAATTTAAAATTCAGGATTTGGGAGTTGAAATTCAGGATTCAGAATTGCAAATCCGGGCATTAGGACACCGGGAGGTTTCCTTCTCCCAACAGGTTTTTAATTTTTGAGATTTAACACAGATTTAAAGGTGGAGATGTGGGGCTGCTGAAATGAACACCTGTTTTAGGATATTCAGGGATAAATCCACAGCTCTCAGCTCCTTTACCAGCTAAAAGAGGAGACAAATATCAGGGAATGATTCCCAGGGGCTGGATGGAATATCCCAGACGTTCAGAGGAGTTAAAAATCAAATTAAACAAAAAAATCACACATATAAAACTACTGCTACAAATTCTGGTGACTGTTTGGCTTCTTCTTCTTCTTTGGGTTTAATATCTATACCAGTTTATATACTGGTTATTATGGAAACTGTACAAAATGCATCTCCTCTTACCACTGCTCCATGTGCCACTTCCACAGGGCACTCTGCCAAGTGGGAAAGCTGGAAAAGAAGGATTCCCAAATGGAAAAGTAGAGTATTTAGGGGACAGGAGTGGAAAAAAAAAATCCTACCTGTGTATGTCCTACCTCAAATTTGCTGTGTACAGCATTCTTAGAAAGTGGAGGAGAGTAATTTTTAATTTTGTATAAATTACCTGAATCCAAAAGGAAATGTCTGTCCTTATCTGGGTTTTATTGCAATTATCAGCAATTCCCATCCCTGGCAGTGCCCAAGGCCGGGCTGGACAGGGCTTGGATCACCCTGGGATAGGGAAGGGTGTCCCTGCCATGGCAGGGGTGGGGTTGGGTGATCTTGAAGATCCCTTCCAACCCAAACCATTCCAGGATTGTGGAATTCAAAATCCATTTTGTCACGATTCTGTGCCTCCCTGAAGTGCCCTAAAGGATCATTTCAGACTTGGCCCGTGGCTGAGCCCCACTGCCTGTGCAAACCCTTGGCTCTGTGGGCTGTGAGGGGCTCAGGAAAGGCTCCCAAGAAGAGAAATCAGAGATTTTCCCAAGACAAACCCAAAGTCATGGGATGATCCATTTGATTGATGAAGGAGCACATGGAGGCTCTGCCTCCCACATCAGTGGCTGCTGCTGGTCTGGCAGATCCTGCAGGGTCCTTTTGTCCTTCCCTGCTGTCCCCAGGCAGGGATTGCCCCGTGCTGGGCTCTCACCCACTTCCCCTGCCACGGGGAGTGTGGGATCTCAGGATCTGAGTCCTGAGTTGCCGGGCCACCGAGAGCACCCTTGGGGGGCCCGGGAGTCCTGGAATGTTGCCAGAAGTGTCTGGTGGCTGGACTTTGATCCCACACAGGAGACGACACCTGTATGAGGATAAGAGGACTTCACCGGGGTGAATGGCGAAAAGATTAGCTAATTAGAGGGTGAGACACAGGGTTTAGGATTTCTGTACAGGGGGGTTTAGAGAAGTAAGATGGAGGAATTGGGGTGTGTCCTGTCCTTCTTCTTCTTCTTCTTCTCCTCCATCTTCTTTGGCCACGGTGGCACTTTTGGATTGGTTATTACTGAAAGTGCACCCAGCAATAAGAATAAATGGTATTGGGGAAAAATGATAAATATTGTACACGTAACAATGGGTATAAAGATACGTGGCTGCCCCGGAGGGCAGCACAGTGTGCTCATGGCTGGCTGCTGAGCAGATCTCTGTTCGGCTGAAAGAACATCTTTTAGATAAACAATTAATAAACATAAAAACCGAAAGAAGAACTGAAGCCTCTTCTCGTCCTTCGATACGCGGGCTGCCCCAAGGCCACCCCGGGCCTTTCTAGGCCCCTCAAACAGCCGAGAAAACCCAACAGGGGAGCTGCTTTTTCCACGCTCCCCAAGGGAATCCTGCTGCCCAAATCACAGGGACAGCTTCCTCCTCCTGCCTCTGTCAGCCCTCTGTCACCACCACACTGGGGTGAGAGGTGGAGGCACTGCAGGATAAGGAGCAGAGGTTCCTGATGGTATCAGAGCAGCCCCAGAGAGCTCTGTGGGCAGAGCCAGGAGACTCCTGCAACTGGGAAACCAGGAGGAGACGCCTGTGGTCACTGGGAAATCAGGAGCTCACTGGTGAAACTCAGACTCTGCTAAAATGAGGGTCACAAATCACCACAAGCCCCAGATGGACAATTCTCCTCCACTGTGGTACAGCTGGGAGAAGAGGTGGATGCTGCATCCCTGGAAGTGGCCAAGGCCAGGCTGGGCAGGGCTTGGAGCAGCCTGGGACAGTGAAGGGTGACCCTGCCATGGCAGGGGTGGGATGGAATGGGCTTTGAGGTCCCTTCCTGATGCCCCAGTTTTATATTTTCTATGTTTCAGACCCTGTGCTGCTTTAGTGAGCAGTTCTGAGCTTCACACTCAGTGTTGCTGAGCTCTGTGCACAGAGCAGGGAGACAAAACAATTCCTGCTCCAGCTGGGCACCAAGGACAAATGACCCAAATCTCAGCCCAGGAGCACAAACCCCGTGGGCTGGAGAGAGAAAAACAAGCAGGGTGGGACTGCAGGGGCTGAAGCTGGGATGGGACAATGAACTGCAAGGTGCAAATGGAGCAGAACTGATCCCAGGGACAGAGCCCGGGAGCGCTCGTGCATTTGGGGCCATTTTGGTTCATCTTGGGTGCAGCCCTGGCTGGGCTCTGGTGCTGCCCAAGGTGGATCCATGGAGGAGATGCTGGGAATGAATCCCTGCTTTATTCTGGGACTCTGCCCAGCCCCTGCTCCAGGGCAGGCTTCTCCAGGCATCATTCCAACCCAAGCCTGTCTGGGATTTTGGGATCCCATCTCCTTCCCTTCAGTAGCTACAGTCAACTCAGTACTGGTGGGGTTTTTTAACCCCCCACATTTATGTTTAAGTTCAGCACTATTTCTAAATTTCATCTGCAGGATCTGTAAGTCATTTCAAGATAAAGGTGATTAACAGTTCTCCCAGAACATGAATCCTTTGCTTCACATAAATTTTCTGCACGTATTTTTTCCCTTAATATCTCTCTTAAAAGTCCTCTTTCACAGGTGGATTCCATCTGCATTAGGCTATTTTTTCTTTAAAATTTTTAATTAACAAACACTTGTCCACAAGCTGAGTGTCCTCACTTTGTTATTTCTTGCTTTTCTTTCCATCTGTCCATTTCCTGCTCACTTTCTGCCTCTCCCGTGCTAATTGCCGAGAGCTGGTAATCAACTTTGGGATTGGTTCTGGTCGAGACAGAGGGAGCAGAGTCAGCATTCCAGACCATCCATAAATCTGGGAGAAGAGGCAGCTGAGACCAGCTCAGGGTGTCCAGATAAGATGTCTCATGTTGTATGGGATGAGATACAGGAATCCCACAGTGACACATCCCAGAAAGAATCACCAGGATTCCTCCCTGGAGTTCCACAGGTGCCCTGCCAGGACAGAATGCTCCTGACAGGGATACTCCTGGACAACCAGGGAATTGTGGAATGGGTTGGAAAGTGCCTTAAAGGTTTTATTGTCCCATTTCTCCCATGGGCAGGGACACCTCCCACTGTCCCAGGCTGCTCCAAGCCCTGTCCAACCCAATTTTGGGCACTTCCAGGGATCCAGGGGCAGCCACAGCTGCTCTGGGAATTCCATCCCAGCCAGGAATTCCTTCCCAATATCCCACCTAAACCTCCTCCCTTCCCCACATCCCCAGCACACATGCCTTGGGTTTCCCTGCTTCTCCAAGAGCAGGGATAATCACTGCCATCCCATAATCCCTCCCACTCCCCCAAGTGGAACTCAGCTATTCCATTAAAAGTGCACATCCTTGTAAATGTTTCCGGATTGCTGCTGCAAGGGAGCTTTTAATAAATCCACTCCCAATAGCTGTGAATGCTAATAGAAATAATCAATTCAGCACTTAACACTTCAATCACAAGACATATTTTTAGCCTATTACTGATAGCCATGTTATAAAAACAGAAGTCTGTTCTGTTCCGTGCTTTTCTGGTGGAAACAGTGCCAGAAACAAGCAAAGAATATTTAAGCTGTTTTCCTCCTTATTTACTTGCTGTATCTCAAGCTAAAATAATAACACAGAAGCTCCACTTTGGCTCCACTGTTGTCTTGGTGAGTGTTTAGAACTTCAGGCTGGCAACAAGGTAAATATTTAGTGATTACTTGGATTCTCTTCAGCACTGATATCCTCTGAATTTAATTCTTTGGGTGATATTTGAAACCATTTCAAATCCAGATTGAAGTTTTATTCCCTCATGTCTCACTATTTTGTTTTGTTTTGTTTTGTTTTCTGGAGGTTTCTTAACCTATTTTTTTCACACATAAATACATATGTGAATATGTCATTTAAATTAGGAGAGCTTAATATTTAGGCAGCTCAATTGCCTTGCTGAAGGAAATGACTCTTGCAGCAATCACTGATTCTCTCTGCAGCCCCATCCACATCTTGATCCCAGCCATGAACTAATGACAAACACGTGCCTTGCTGCACTGGAGATCTGGACAATCCACAGTTTGTCCAAGCACAGAGCTCAAGGCAATCTGGGGTGTTCAGGTTTCATGTAAGGATTTTAAACAGATTTGGCAGTGCCTGGAATGAGTTCCCACTGGTTCGAGATGTCTTTGTGCCAAACTGATGGTCCAGCTGAGCAAGGCACACCCAGCCCCCAGAGCAGAGTGGAAACTCAGGAGCTCAGGGAGCAAAACCTCCTCAGGAATCTGCAGTCAGAACTGCAATTCCAACGAGGCCCAGTTATCCAAGCAAGATGAAAAGCAATTCATACTTTTGGTTTGAAATTTGCCACCAGAAAAATGTGAACGATCGCGTTTATTCAAATTTGGCTTTTCTTGAAGGGGACTTTAAAAGAGATGGAGAAGGACTTCTTACATGGGCAGATAGAGACAGAACAAGGGGGAATGGGTTCAAACTTGGATATTGGGAAGGAATTCCTGGCTGTGAGGGTATTGAGGGGCTGGGATGGAATTCCCAGAGCAGCTGTGGCTGCCCCTGGGTCCCTGGCAGTGCCCAAGGCCAGGCTGGCATGGTGGAAGGTGTCCCTGCCATGGCAGGGGTGCCATGGGATGAGGTTTAAGGTCCCTGCAGACCCAGCCCTGCCTGTGGCTCCATGAATGATCAGCAGTTCCATGGCATCACTTTTGTCACATTCCCTTTGCAAGGAGCCCAGCCCCTCCTGAGACAGGGACACGCTCCTTGTGCACTGGGATGGAGGCCAAACCCAGAGCCCTTTGGAGAAGGAACCAGGATTAATTATTCCAGGGATGCTGCTGCCTTCCTCATTTGTGATGCACTTTTATTGATCACTCTGAGTGCACATCCACAAACTGATACCCAGATTTTAACCACCAATAAACTCAGCTGCGGGGGGGAAATAAATTTAAACAACCTCCAGCTAAAAAAACCCTTTTTTTTAAAATTTTTTTTTTATTATTATTTTTTAAATTTGTGCTGAAGCAATAGCTGTGAGTGCAGCAGAAGGCCCAGAGCTTGTGAGGGCTGAATTACACCCAAGGCATAAATGCATTGCCACTCTCGCCGTGCCTGGTGGCGTCAGGAGTCTGAGTCAGAGCCCTTAAGTGCAGAGAGGTCAATGCCAGCCCTCAGCAGAACGTTCAGCCACTCTCCCAGACATTTTAATGTATCTATTAAATTTCTGCTTTATTAACCTTAGCTCAAAGCCCGCAGTAATAACCCCACATCAATTAAAGCGGTTCCACAATTCCTAGACAAAGTTGAGAAGGAGGAAAGAAGGGGAGGGGGGTGGAAAAAAAAAAAGGAGAAAGAAAAAAAAGGAATGCATTTTCTTATTTTCCAGTCTGAGCAAGAAGTGAGGAGAGTGAGATTGACATTTCTTCCTTTGGGAATGCAGGGATTCAGGCTGCAGGGTGATGCTTGCCCTGTCCCACACCCAGCAAACGTCCCCTGAGGAAACACCTCCGGAAATATCCTTAATTTCTGCCACAGGCAGCCCCACTCCAGCATGGCAATAACCCCCACATGCCAAAATTCCTGAGCAAATCATGGAGTGAAGGACAAGGAGGGAAAACAAACGAGGGACAATTCTTGTGGTTAAACCCAGAAAACTCCGCCTGGCCCAGGTTTGTCCCTTTGGGCTCACAGGAGGGGTTGCACCATTGCCCTTTTCCCAACCTGGAGACGAAACTGGAGATTATTTTAGAAGGAGGAAACAGAAAAGGGGATTTTGGTTTGGATGCCTTTGGGGGCAGTGATGGGAAGATGTCCATGAAAGCCAAAAACTTACTGAAATCTACTAAATCTACTAATCTTACTGAACTTATTAAAATCATCTTGAGTTTCATCTCCAGGTTGGGAGAAAGGCAGCAGCACAAGGCAGGTATTGATGAGCAGAAATGATCTGGGCATTGATCTGGTATTGATCAGCAGCAATTATCTGGTATTGATATTGATTAGCCGTATTGATCAGGTATTGATCAGCAGCACTGGGTCTCTGCTCATTGGGGTTTTCCCCTCTCCTGTCCCCACACCAGGAGCAGCTCCAGCCCAGCTCTGGTAGATTTTACCCACTGAATCCCCAACTCCACACTTTTCCATGCCCCAATTCCACACTTTTCCATGCCCCAACTCCACACTTTTCCATGCCCCAACTCCACACTTTTCCATGCCCCAATTCCACACTTTTCCATGCCCCAATTCCACACGTTTCCATGCCCAAATTCCACACGTTTCCATGCCCCAACTCCACACTTTTCCATGCCCCAACTCCACACTTTTCCATGCCCCAATTCCACACTTTTCCATGCCCCAATTCCACACTTTTCCATGCCCCAATTCCACACCTTTCCATGCCCAAATTCCACACCTTTCCATGCCCCAAATCCACACTTTTCCATGCCCCAATTCCACACTTTTCCATGCCCCAATTCCACACCTTTCCATCCCCAACTCCACACTTTTCCATGCCCCAACTCCACACTTTTCCATGCCCCAACTCCACACCTTTCCATGCCCCAACTCCACACCTTTCCATGCCCAAATTCCACACTTTTCCATGCCCCAACTCCACACTTTTCCATGCCCCAATTCCACACCTTTCCATGCCCAAATTCCACACTTTCCATGCCCCAATTCCACACTTTTCCATGCCCCAATTCCACACTTTTCCATGCCCAAATTCCACACTTTTCCATGCCCCAACTCCACACTTTTCCATGCCCCAATTCCACACCTTTCCATGCCCCAATTCCACACATTTCCATGCCCAAATTCCACACTTTTCCATGCCCAAATTCCACACCTTTCCATGCCCCAATTCCACACTTTTCCATGCCCCAACTCCACACTCTTCCATGCCCCAACTCCACACCTTTCCATGCCCCAACTCCACACTTTTCCATGCCCCAACTCCACACTCTTCCATGCCCCAACTCCACACTTTTCCATGCCCCAACTCCACACTCTTCCATGCCCCAATTCCACACTTTTCCATGCCCAAATTCCACCCTTTTGCTGCTGCTTGGAGCTAAAGGCCCAGCCCGTGGCTGAAGGGCTGAGCTGGGCACAGCCACATTCCCAGTTTATCCCAGAAAAACAGAGCTGCTGGAGGATCTCAGCCTGCTTAACCCCTTTAAAAAAAATGGTTTTCCCTAGGGAAAACCTTCCACAAAGGGCAAAAAGTCAGGAAAATGAACATTTTCTTCTTGTCTTAGGCTGATCAAAATGACTTCCCAAATTTTAAAATATCAGGAATGGGGAATCATTTTATCAAACTCCCATTTGACGCAAAAGTCTGGGGATGTTTCTTCTCCTCTCCACCTTTTTGCATGAAAATATCACCTTTTGCAATCGCTACTCTGGCTAAAATAGAATTTGGACCTGAAAACTCTTTATCAAAGGATTATAAAGAATTTGTCCTGTCAAATAAACAAATAAAGAATTTGTCCTGTCAAATGATTATAATTATCCTTTGAGCATGAGATTTACTCAACAGAACATTGAAAAAAAAAATCACTCCGCTCCTGAATATTTTCTTCCCAGAATCACAGAACCAGAGAATTCTTGATTAATTTGGGTTGGAAGGGATCTTAAAGCTCAGCCCATTCCAAGCCGTGCCATGGAGCACATGGAGGGAAAAAGGGATTAAAGGAGAAGCATTTGACATGGACAATATCCCATCCATGAACTTGCAGAGAGGCCCTGAGATGTTGAAATGCTGCCCTTTCCAATATAATTGCAGTTTAATATCTGGACCATCTGGAATTATTTATTTAGGCATCATATTTGTTGCTGTTGCTATTTAAAGAACCTCTCTGTAAGTTCAGGAAATGCTGTACATATGCAAAGGTCCCCTAAAAATACAAGGAAATCACTTTTCAGATTTCTGGGAAGCTTTCCTACTGATTTTCCAGCCCCAGAGGAGCACTGGATTTCTGTTTCACCCAATTCCTTTGCCAGCAGTCAATATCCCATTCTCTGTGACTTGTCCAATAATTCCAGTGTGGTTTCATAAGTGATTTACAAACTGCAAGGGGCAGTGCAAGGAAGATCTGGGTTTACTTGGAATTGTTGCATAACCAGGCCTGAAAAATCAACAGCTTTTCATTAATTTCGTGTAAAGGAGCTACTTCCAAGAACAAACATGAAAAATCAGAAATGTGGTAGGGGATGGTAACTCTGGGGCCTCTTTCAGCTCTGGAAGGGACTTTATGGATCATTTAAATGCATCTGTTTGATGAGCAAGGACACAAAGAAACAGTAAAAAATACTAAAAAATAGAAAATTCCTGAAGTAAATGCAAAAATAAATTATGCCTTGTATGACACAAAAACTTGGCTAAAACATTTCTCAATACTCCTGATCAAACTCCCTGTCCTTCTCACACAGTGAATTTAATCGTGAGCTACAAATAAGATATGGAAATTCTTAAGCTATTTTAATTTTAAATTTTAATTTTTTCTTAAAATCACTGGGACAAAATACTCTGATTTAAGAGGCAGCAGAGTTCTTGTGTTCCACTCCATGGTCAGCAGGAACTCAGGCTCTGTGCAGCAGAAAACAATTCCTGACCTTAGAGATGCATTAGAACCACAAACTCCTCCAGACAACGCTCAGCCAAAGACCAAACCCTAATTTGAGGTGATATTAAAAACTTAATCAAATAAAAAATATCCTGGTGCTATCACTGCATACCTGAGCCAAAAGTACAGATGACAAAAAAAAAACTCCACCACTTTTTTTTTTGTTTTAAATTAACAAGTGAATCAGAAACAGTCAGACTCAGCACTCTAATTTCCTCATTTCCTATAATTAACTGAGCTTTCAACACCTCTTCTAATTTACTGATGATTATCTTTTTATTCACCAATCTAGATTAGAACATAACTGACATTCTTTGCTACCCACTGGCTCAGATGTTCTCATCTTTCTGCCTCAAAAGATAACAAGGAGCTGCTCCTTGCTGGATTTATTTCCCTTCCTTTCTCCCATTCCAGATGTCCACACACATCCTGGACACCAGAAATCCTCCAAAACTCCCAAAATTTGCTTTTTTCTGATCATTACACATTGATTTTTCCCAGAATCCGCTCTTTCCTCATCTCCATCTAAATCAGATTTAATTTTGCAGAGGGGTTTGATCAACCTGTTGCTCCTCTCTCCTGCACTAATGGAGCAAATTTTTCATGTTTTGACACAGCAATTTATAAATGCACTAAAAAAATGAATCATGGCACCAGGACTGGAGCTATCCAAGTAATTCCCACAGCTCTTATTGATGGGAAGAATGGGGAAAAGAATAACAACATTGTGGGAATCAGAAAAATAGAAATTTTCACAAACTCAAAAAAGTTTAATTTACAGCCTTAGAAGAAACCTAGATTAATATAAGAACAAAATATACAAACATTAAACAAAAAAATTCACAAACTTATGTTTCTATAAATAAAAATATAACTTAAGTAAGAAACTGTGATAAAAAGATAAAGAATTTTATAGTGTAGTAATAAAGTAATGTAATTGCATGGAATAAACTGTATAGAATGTATACATAAATTGTATGGAATAAAGAATTAGATAAAAAGATAATTAATTTTATAATGTATTAATAGAGTAATGTAATTGTATAGAATAAACTAAGAGTTTAAGTGTTATAATAAAAGTATATGTGTGACAACGCATTAGACAAATATGTCCACATTACAGTAAAAATAAATAAAAGTAATAAGTCAAAACTAAAAAATAAACCTTTAACATCAATTTATTAAATCAGAAAGTTATATATTACCTATATTATGAATTACAACAGCTACACATAAGAAATTAATATTAAAGATGGAAAACAAACATTTCTTAGGATTAGTCGGATGTTTTGCTGTGTTTTTTAAGCATAACAGATATTATCTGATTTTTTTTTCTCTCTGCTTGAAAACCCCACGGGATTGGGTTTATCCCCATTTCTTTATCCCATTTTCCAGTGACACTATCCCGAACCAGACTGGGAATGGTTTTGTTTCCCTCCTGCCCAGCAGCATTTCTGACCTGCAGCCTCGGTTCCCTGAACTGCTGCTATCTCCCAGGATAATCAATTGCAAACCAAGAAAATCTGGTCCCACCAGCTCCTGTGCCAGCCCTGCCTCTCCAAAAGGACAATTCCCACCTCTGCTTTTCCCCCTGCTATTTTTATCTGCAGGATGGCTTGCAAGCATGGATCCCCAAATGTTTTTTAGGGAGCAGAAACCACCTGAGAATATGTTGTGGAATACAGGATTTAATTCTGAGGAATTACAAGCAGCTTTAATCAGGAATTTCTGGGAGTAAAAGCAGGTGGTTTTCCCAAGTTTTAGGGACAACTTTCCAAGCACTTTTCTCAAAACTGAAGGATGAGCAGGTGTGACATTCCTGGAGGACAGATTTGCTTTTGGCAAGGCTGAGATTTCTCCTGTCCATGCCCACAGCAGGGAGCACAGGGATTCTGGAGCACATGGAGCCTCCCCAAATCCCTGCTCCACCCAGGGAATATCTGAACCTGATCCCAGTCTATCTCCAGCCCCATCTCCCCATGAATCAGATCATTTCCTGGGCTTTCTCACCTGGTTTCACCCATTCTGCTCTCCAGGCTGCAATTACAGCTTTATTGCCACACACACATTCCCTGAACAATCCACGTGTGCTTTGTAGGAATTGCTGACAGGCAGGGGAAGAGCTCTGGGGTCGCCTCTGTCCCCTCCCCACAGTGCTGATGTGTCCCCACAGCACCGTGGTGTATTTTTGGTGTATTAATGAGTCACAGATTGATTTCTTTCCCGGCTCACCAATCCCAGAATTCAGCCTCTCTTCCCCCAGAGATCTCCTTGGGAACAGAGAGGAGCAAATTCCAGGTGCTGTACGTGGGGAATGAGCACGCCACAGGCTCTGAGCCTCAGCCAGTATCAATGTTCTAATGGATGCCATCATTAATATTAATCACTTTTAAAGCCTTCGCACCCTGACTGGGTTGAGGGGCTCTTTCTGCATAAAATCCCTGCAGTTGTGGATCCCTGGGGCTTTGCTCAGCTCCTCCCCACGGCCACCCTCACCCATCACCTCCACTGCCACACATTCCTCCTGAATGGAACCAAATTTTTCCTCAGAGCATCTCCCTCTGTCCCCAAACCTCCCTCTTGCTGTCTCCAAGACTGATTTCCACCTCAGCACAGCCCATGAGCCAGGCTCTGTCTGCCTTTCCGCTGCTCAAATATGCATTTTATATTTCCTCTGCTGCTGCTCCTCACACGTGGAAATTATTTCCTGCTCAAGGTACCCAGTTGCCCTCTTTCAAACCCTACTTGGAGATTTTCCTTTGGCTGTTACCTATTTCAAAAATGATGTTTTAAGCTCCTGCCTGCCAGGTGGATCCATTCCACCCCAGTGCTGCCAGGGGCTTCCCTCTCTTAAGTTCTTAAATTCCCTTTCTTAGTGGCTTTGTGCTTAAATCATCTCTTAAAACTGAATTGCCATGTCTAGGGGACACTTTTAATTCAAAATCTGAACAAAACATTGCAGAGCAGCCCATGTTCTGTAACTTCAATTCCCAGGCACTGCAGTTACAGAAACAGTAAAAAATGTGTTTCGGTATCGGGGGGGGGGGGGGGGGGGGGGAATGTTGGCAGTTTTCTAAGCAGAAATGCAAATTTAACAAGAAGATCAAATTACTTTCAGTATCAGAAGCAGATTACAACTAAAGCCATGCAATGGGTCAGAGAATTCAATTTATGTTTCTTGATATTCACAGAATGGTTTGGGTTAGAAGGGACAGCACAGCTCACCCAGTGCCACCCCTGCCATGGCAGGGACACCTTCCATGATCCCAGGGTGCTCCAGCCTGGCCTTGGACATTCCAGGGATCCAGGGGCAGCCACAGCAAATCTGGGAATTCCAGCCCAGCCAGGAATTCCCAATGTACCATTGGGAGCCATTCCCTGGCTCCTGTCCCTCCATCCCTTGTCCCCAGCCCCTCTCAGCTCTCCTGGAGCCCCTTCAGGCCCTGCCAGGGGCTCTGAGCTCTGCCTGGAGCCTTCCCTTCTCCAGCCATCATCCACAATTCCATGTGCTGCTCTGGCCCAGCATCAGGATTTGGGAGGCACCATGGAGAGAAGGCATGGAGGGGTAAGAAAAGGAGATTTTGGAACAATTATTTTGCTGCATTTTGTACCCAGAGAGAATCTCCAGTTCTTGGAGCATCTCCGTGGCCTCCTCAGGACTCGCTCCAGAGCTTCTCTGTGCCAGGGCCTGCCCACCCATCCCAGCCAGGAATTCCCAATTCCCAACAATTCCCAGTGTCCCATCCATCCCTGCCCTCTGGCACTGGGAGCCATTCCCTGGCTCCTGTCCCTCCATCCCTGTCCCCAGCCCCTCTCAGCTCTCCTGGAGCCCCTTCAGGCCCTGCCAGGGGCTCTGAGCTCTGCCTGGAGCCTTCCCTTCTCCAGGGGAACATTCCCAGCTCTCCCAGCCTGGCTCCAGAGGGGCTCCAGCCCTGCAGCACCTCCGTGGATCCCTCTGGGCTCTCTCCAACATCTCCAGGTCCCTCCTTACATTGATGTGCTTGTGTTTCCCCAGATTTTTACAGATTTATTCCTAGGACAGCTACAGCAGCTCCTTGGAGTGACCCGGCTGGGATCCTCCTTCCCCACCAGCTCTGCAGCGAATCTCTCCAGTGTGTAAATCACAGCAGTGAATTGGGAATATCCAATGTTCCATTGCCCACCCATGCAAACCCCAGAGTGGATAATGGTCCTGGTGTGGACCCCAGAGCCCCACCCCAGTGCTGGGTTTGCCAGTGCCCTTTTGGGGGGATATTTTCAGGTTTTTTGGGGATCTGTGGTGCAGGTCCAGCTCTGCTCTGGGTGGCTTGCAATGCCAGCCCCTGGGGCGTGTGCAAACCGCAGGAACAATAACCAAACAATGTCTCTGCGTTTATGACTGAAGGGAATTCTTGGCACTGGCAGCTCTGTGCTGTATTTACTGATTTTACAGTGTAAACACATATGTTGCAAGACAGATGGACCTTTCCCCCCAGCTTTCAGCAATGGGTGTCTCATCAGGGAAGGGATTAAGGAGATCTCAAAAATCTTTAAACAAGGTTTCTACAGGCCTGCAGAAAGGCCAGGATTATGGGACACAAAGGGCTGCGCTCCCAGGGAGCAGCCAGGCCACGCTGGACAGATCCCTCAGCAGTGTTTTAATTATATTACACAAAAGGGGTTCACCGTGGATTTGGCTATCATCTGCAGCCGGGTGGCTTTGCAGGACAAAATTTTGGCTTTTCAGTCCACGCCCATGCTCTGAACAGCACTGGGGGTGTGATTTTACTGAAAACTCTCTCGTCTGAAACTTCCTGTGCAACACAGCCACCCTATCAAACTGTCTTGGACACATTTTGTAGGAAAGTTGAGTGGATTTTGTAAAAAAACAATCCCTGGGTTTGGCGCTGAAACAAAATCCACATCAAGGCACTTAGAAATTTGACAGAAAATAAAGTTTTTAGCCTCAATATTTGTTTGATCAAAGATCTATCGTGATATTTGTAAAGTCCACCTTATAAAAATCAACTTTCTTTTTAACTGGAGAGAAGATCTCTGATGGGGCAGAACAAACTCAGTCTATGAACAAGGGGCTGATAAACCCCTGAACCTTATCTGGGATCAGTTTTTCTTCCAAAGACTTGCAGGAATCACCATAATTCTTACTTCTTCTTAAAGGTTTTAACCAGCAAGAACATATTTTTCTGTGTTTAGCTAAAGGCTCCACAGAACCTCACCATCACCAGATTCCCGTCTTTGTTGTTGCTCTGGGAGAGAATTACATCCAGAATTTTTATTCCTGTTTTGTGTTTTCTTTTGAGGGGTATTTTTGTTACTTTCAAGGACAGAGGCTTTAAAATTACATATGGTAGAACTAAAAAAGCCTCTGTTTTAATGAATTTACAAAGATTTGCCTCGAGTAGCTAAAATACTTCCAAAGCACTAAAAACCCACCAGCAGCAAAGTCATGAAATGACTGGAGAGAAGGGCATAAGACTTTTGACTCATATTTGAGAAGTTATTTGAGAAGTTATTTGACTTCTATTTGAGAAGTTATTAATTCTTTTTTTCTGCATACAATAATTAAGTTATTATTAATTTTTTTCTCCAAGGCTGGGTTAGGGAAGGAGTAAGAATGGGTGTGGTAATAGATGGGAGCAAAAAGGAAATGAGGGCAAAGAGGAAGAGAGCAGCATGGAAGGCAATACAAAAAAGATCTATTAAAAATGATGTTTTTCTAGCAAAAAAAAAGCTGTTAAGATGAAGAAATGGGTGATTTCCTGCAGGAGAAGCAGCTGCCCTGCTCAGTTTGGGTGGAGGGATCAGCTGAGCTCCGTTAGCTGGGGTGCTGCACATCCCTCCCCTGACCCTGCACAGCAACTGCAGCTCCTGCAATCACTCCCTGCTCCCATCCCAGCCCCAAACCTGCCTGGAATTCCCTGTGGAGAGGCTGGGCTGCCACGGGGACACACAGCTCTGCCCCATCCCACCTCCTTTCCTCCCTGGTCCAACTCCCCTCTCATCCAACCTTTGCCAGCAGAGCCCCCCCGCAATCAAATCTCATTTTTCAGCCCAGGAACCCTCAGAGCAGCAAACCTCGTGGAGCAGGGGGTGCTAAGAGCTGACTGGAATTCTCATATGTTATGGATGAACACACTCCCCTAATGCTACTTAAAAGATTTAACGTCTGATATTCTCCTAATGAGATTAAGGGGACAAAGAATTGAAAACAAGGGATGTTTACAATTACTGGCACCTGAGGAGCAGTGATGTCACATGGAAAAAAATGAAGTTTTCCACCAGAGATGCATTTCCTGGGCAACCTGAGCGTGTTCAGCTCTTGTTTGTCGGCTTGTTTCAATGCTGGAGTGGAGAAGAGAAATTAATTCAACAGCAGGGTCAATCATCAGCAATTAGAAGATGAGCATATTTAAATGACAGCAGAAATCCAAGTGTAAATGGGAAGCAAAAGGAGGAAATTACCATCAGGAGCATGCCATGCTCATCCTTCTCACCCCTCAGGCACATCAGAGCTCACAGAATGACATTTTCTGTGCCTCTGGGCTGCACTGCTGCTCCCTGACACCCCAAAACCTCCTGTCCCCACTGGAGCCAGCAAATCTGCCAGTTCTGAGTCCACATCTCCCACCTTCCTCCCTCAAACTCCTTCTTTTCTTTTACTGTGCCATTTTCAAAACACAAACTTTGAAAAGGGAGGACATTTCAAATTTCCTGAGTGACAGGTAAAGGAGCAATAAAGCTTAAAAAAAATGCATTGCAAAACTCGAGGGAAAAGTTGGGTAAATATTTTTATGTGATTTCTGTTCACTCAGTCGTGTCCCAGAGTTTTACTCAGAGGTGAAGCCCTGCCAATGTCCTGAAAGCATGAAAATGGGCCCTGCATCTGAAAGCTGTAAATTACTGAGTTAGGAAGGAACCCCACCAACAAAACCCTTATTTATTTGTGGAGTTGTGATCCATGCAGTGCTTATTCTTGAAAACCTCTTATCAGCTTCAAGGAGGTAAAATACTGTGATAAGATATGCAGATCTCATTAAACTCATTTTTATCTAATGCCATTTTTATCTAATTTTTATCTCTGCTTTTAATAGAGAATGCAGTAAAAATACTGAAGGAGAGGCATCTCCTTTCCTTTCTTGTAGATTTATTTTTAAGTCATGGAGCTTTGAGGTCACATTTGGAGGCTTCTCTGGGGTTCTGTTTTCACAGCAAACAGCAGTGTTTTATTCTTCAGAGGTTAAGACAGACTGCCAAAGTAAAATTTACCTCTGAACCTGTTTTTTAATAAAAATATTGCTCTAGAGATACAGAGCTTGGCAAGTGTGACAAACAAAAACAAGCACACAAGAAAATGACACCTTTCCCAAAGGGCCAAGCTAGAGCTGAATCTCCTGGAAATACAAAAATTGCTTTCAAAAGCAGTTTTCCAACTGCTCCCTAAACCAGCCTGTCAGTGTCTTAACACACATTTTACCTGCCAGGTTTAAATATCTGCTCCACTCATTATATGGAAATGAAAGAGCTCAAGCCTTTAAATTAGTCACACCAAGCTTCCACCTGTTAACAACGTGTCACAGCACAATTCCCTCAGACTGAAACCATGGAATGGTTTGGGTTGGGAGGGACCGAAAAGATCATCTTGTTCCACCCCTGCCATGGCAGGGACACCTTCCATAATCCCAGGGTGCTCCAACCTGGCTTTGGACATTCCAGGGATCCAGGGGCAGCCACAGCTGCTCTGGGAATTCCCAATGTCCCAATCCCTGCCCTCTGGCACTGGGAGCCATTCCCTGGCTCCTGTCCCTCCATCCCTTGTCCCCAGCCCCTCTCAGCTCTCCTGGAGCCCCTTCAGGCCCTGCAGGGGCTCTGAGCTCTGCCTGGAGCCTTCCCTGCTCCAGGGGAACATTCCCAGCTCTCCCAGCCTGGCTCCAGAGGGGCTCCAGCCCTGCAGCAGCTCCATGGAACCTTCTGGGCTCTCCCCAGCAGCTCCAGGTCCCTCCTTACATTGATGTGTTTGTGTTTCCCCAGTTTTTAACAGATTTATTCCTAGGACGGCTACAGCAGCTCGTTCCTGGCAGCTGACTTGAAGTGATCTGGCTGGGATCCTCCTTCCCCACCAGCTCTGGAGTGAATCTCTCCAGTCTGTAAATCGCAGCAGTAAAAGCAGAATTGGGAATATCCAACGTCCTCTGGGCTCTCTCTACAAGCTCCAGGTCCTGCTGATGTTGAACCCCAGGGCTGGGGTCTCACCTGAGGGGAGCAGAGGGGCACAATCCCAATCCCTTTCCTGCTGCCCAAGCCATGGGACCTGCCCAGGGCACTGGAGGGTGCCAGGGAACACAGCTGGGACAGGCCCAGCTCCTCCTCAACCAGGCCTGCTCTCCATCCCCAGGCCTGCTCTCCATCCCATCACTGCTCTCCATCCCCAGGCCTGCTCTCCATCCCCAGGCCTGCTCTCTATCCCCAGGCCTGCTCTCCATCCCATCACTGCTCTCCATCCCCAGGCCTGCTCTCCATCCCCTGGCCTGCTCTCCATCCCCAGGCCTGCTCTCAATCCCATCACTGCTCTCCATCCCCAGGCCTGCTCTCAATCCCATCACTGCTCTCAATCCCATCACTGCTCTCCATCCCCTGGCCTGCTCTCCATCCCCAGGCCTGCTCTCCATCCCCAGGCCTGCTCTCCATCCCATCACTGCTCTCCATCCCCTGCCCACCCAGCCTGGATTGTGCTGGCATTCCTGGCCAGCTCCAGGAGCAGCCCTTGGCCTTGCAGGACTCCACAAGGATCTCTGGTCCCACCTCTGAACCGTCCCAGGTCCGTCTGGATGCTCCATTCCCTCCCTCTGGCCCTGCCCTCACACAGCGGGGCTTGGGCTCTCTGGGCCTGCCTGTGGCCACCAAGTCCCCCTCATTCTCACAGGGGTTTGTGCAGCACCCAGGCATAAATTCTCCTTCCAAAAGGCATTTTCCACAAGGCACAGAGCTCCCAGGTGCAAACATAAAACGGGAGATGCTGTGCAAAGTTCAGAGCTGCCATCCCACCACTTGGCCTTTCCCTGCTCCGGTGCAGTCAGGACCTCTCACTGCGTTAATGTTTTCTCTCCAGAATCATTATAATGAACAACCTTTATAAATAATGCATTTCCTCTGCTCCCTTTTGTTCTGTGGGGACAATTCCTCCTCATAAAACATCACAGATGACAGAAGAGAATCAGGATTTGAAAAGATTTAGAAGCGTTCGAGCATCAGATAGAGGTTTTTTCATCTAATCATGTATTTTTTTTTGTATTTAGTTTAAATACTTAGTATAATGCTATTTTGTTATAAAACACCCATGCTGTACATATTAAAAAATTACTGGTCTCGAGCTCATCTCTTATGTTCTTTCTGTCAACAACCAGACACATTCTGCCTCTTCTTTCACAAAGCCATTTCAAGAAATGTCATTATTCTCCAGTCATAGCCCACAACTTCATTATCCTTGTCAGCCTTGAATATTTATCTCTGGAATTTTCTTTCACTTCAGTGGTACAGAGGGACTTGGAGGGGTGAGGATGAAACACAGACCTTTCTGTCACCTTTTTTATATTGTGAGGGGTTCATTTGCAGATACCCCCAATGCACAGAGACACAAACAGTCCTTGAAAAGTTTAAAATTATCTAAATCCATGTTTACTGAAGTTTATGAATCATTATTTCTGCTCCAGTTACTTGAAAAGACGCCGCGCCTGTTTACAACTTGTTTGAAACACACTGATCTATATCCAAGATTTTATTTCCTCAAAACAAAACCCCATAAATTCCAGCAGCAGGGATGGAGCTGTATTTTTTGGGAATAAACACACAGACATAGAGCTGTGCTCCTTGCAAGGGGGACAGGATGTCACTGTCACCATCACAAATAGGGACAGCACCAGAAACTGAGACAAGAAGTATTTCCATATGGAAATTCCAGTAGGGAAAATATTTTAGAAATTGAGATTCCTGGTCAAGAGAACAAAGTGGGGTCTGCTACAAGTTACAGGTGAATATTCAAGTTACAGAACACCAAAGAGGTACTTTCAGCTATTCATGGTCTTGTCTGATATCTCTAAACCACGTCTGCGTTTCCACTGGGATTTTGACACAATTAAGGGAAATAAAAGTGAAAAAAAATCATTAAAAATGGAACTGATGGTCAGAGAAGCTGGGGCTGCCCCTGGATCCATGGAAGTGTCCCAGGCCAGGCTGGATGAGGCTTGGAGCAGCCTGGGACAGCAGAAGGTGTCCCGGAATGGGATGAGATTCAAGGTCCCTTCCATCCCAAACATTCTGGGATTCTCTGTTCCCATGAACTGCAATAAACACAGATATTCCCATTCTGGCTTCACCCCACTCAGGTTAACAACTGCAAACTAGGCTGCAGCAAAATGATTTAATAATATATTTAGTAATTGGTGATAAATAAAACTTATTCTTAAATAGAGTTATGTGTATGTTTCTGGAGCCATCTGCCATATATAAAGAGCTGGGTGTGTTTGGAGCATTTTCCCAGAGCAATCTCATCTGTCTTGTTGTCTGCAGCCTTAAAGAGTTGGATGACTAAAACCAAAATCTATAAATAAAGATTTTGTACAGTTTTTAAATTTATACTCTGGAGCTTTTCATATAATACAGCTTTTCTGTATTCTGCATCTTCCTACATTCTGCTTTCATACTCCACACGAATTCTGCCACACAGCTCCTCTGGAATCTGAATCCCTTAGAGGCAGGAATGAGAATGAGAGGAGACTCATGGAAGCACAGAAATCCAGAATGGGTTGGTGTCACAGAAAAAAAAGGGCCTTTGTCAGGGTCGAGCCATTTGTCAGTGAGGGGAGACTCAGACACTCAATATGAGTGATAAGCAAATTCCGTTTATTGAAGAGAGCATCAGACACTTATACAGCAAGTAATAAGCTTATGAA